>NC_133376.1:43506524-43546119 GCF_049309525.1 Garra rufa | reverse complement strand
AATTTCCCACTAAAATGTCATTTAGTGCAACAATCCTGTCAGGCATATTTACAACAAAAAATTATTTAATGACATATTGAAAGATGAATTACTTTCACCCAAAATAATTCTATTGTTTTTTTTTTTTGTTTTTTTTTACATTTGCCACTATCCTAGGTTTTGCCCATTTGTCATTGAGATTTTTTTTTTCTTATTTTAAACACAATAACATTTAATATTCTCCCTTATTCTTTTGAATATTTTAATATGTTAAGATGTTAAGATGTCCACATCAAAAGAAATTTACAAAAGTGATTTTATGTTCATAGAAAGCACATTAAATGTAAGTAAAGTGTCTACTTTTAAGTTTTCAAACACAGTTTTGGAAATTAAAATGTCAAAATTTGGTTGAAATAATGTTACATTGTCATTCAGTGTAGCAATATTTATGTAAAAATTCAAACAACATGCTTATTCTGACTTGTACATATTAAAATATATATAAGAATAAGGGAGCATATTAAATTTAATTGTGTTTTAAATGAGTAAAAAATCTTA
Source organism: Garra rufa (assembly GCF_049309525.1). Classification (NCBI taxonomy): domain Eukaryota; kingdom Metazoa; phylum Chordata; class Actinopteri; order Cypriniformes; family Cyprinidae; genus Garra; species Garra rufa. The sequence continues at coordinate 43,545,582 of NC_133376.1, read as the reverse complement.
CTGACAAATGGGCAAAACCTAGAATAGTGGCAAATTTTTACATCTTTTAATGTGTCATAAATTGATTTTTGTTGTAAATATGCCTCACAATGAATTACATTTTAGTAGGTGTCTTCTGTAAATTAAGGAAAAATGTATTATATTTATTTTTTGCTCAGAAAAACCAAAACAAAAATGCAATTAAGTTAAACAGAAAGCTTTCTAATATTGTTTGAAAAACAACAACAACAACAATTTGTCACACTTTTTGTTTTTATGCTTAAACCCTTCTTCGTCTTTGACCCATGTGTGAATGCACACTGTTATACTCAAGGATATGTTGTTTATTTGCTACTGACTGTCTTATATAAAACTCTTATTGAAAACATTTCAACAAGTTTAATGCAACAATCCTTGAAAACTTATACAACAAATTATCTGGGCTCTTATGAAGTGCTCATTGTAGCAGCTAAAAGCACAAACAAAAACATAAGCATCCACATTTACCGGTCAATGATGCTTATTTAGTGCCTAGAAATGTATGCAGGTTTAAGAAAGAAAAAAAGACTTGCTATTAACATTAAAAAAGTCTGGTTCCTGGCTGCATGTTTGTGGGTGAAAAATAGGGCAGGAAAAAACTACATTTGATTTACTGTATATTGGACATTATATTGCACCTACATTGGATTGTTTTTTTTTTTTTTTTTTTAGATTTTTTTTATTATTGTACTAAAATTACTAAGACTAAAATTTAATTAAAGCTAAATAATTGAAAAACAAATGTCTAAAGCACATAATCACTAAAACTAAAATTAAAATGAAACCTAATTAAAATGAAAAATAAATAAAAGCTGAGCATTGAGCATTTTAAGAAATATGTTGATAAGATATTTTTATCATTTAAATATTTATTTATTTAGAAAAAAAAATGCAAAAAATGGTCAAAAGCATTTGGCACAGAAACAAAGAAAAAATAAATAATAACAATAACAAATGGGGAGCAAAACAAAACAAGAAAATACGGCCCATTTAATACCTACTTTTTTTTTGGTTCATGTTTGCATTGTTTACACTTGAACAAATAAATGTCTTTTTTTTTTTTACCAAAACTAAAATTAAAATGAAACCTAATTAAAATGAAAAATAAATAAATAAAAGCTGAGCATTGAGCATTTTAAGACATACATGTTGACGTGAGTTTTGTTCAGATTTGTTCCAAGTTTTAGGTTTGATATTTTTATTATTTAAATATTTATTTAAGAAAAAATGTCACAAAGCCTTTGGCTCAGAAATAAAGAGAAATAAACAAATTAATAATAACAATAACAAATGGGGAGCAAAACTAAACAATATGGCCCATTTAATACCTCCTTTTTTGTTCTTTGTTTTGTTTTGTTTTGTTTTGTTAATGCTTGCTTTGTTTACACTTGAACAAATAAATGTCAAAAGCACATAACATTTACTGAAACTAAAATTAAAATTAAACCCGATTAAAATGAAAAATAGATAAATAAAAGCTGAGCATTGAAAATTTTAAGTCATATCAGTTGATGTGAGTTTTGTTCAGATTTATTCCTAGTTTTAGACATGTAGCCAATAAAAAGACACTTGATATTTGTATTATTTAAATATTTATTTATTTATTTAGAGAAAAAAATGGTCACAAAGCCTTTGGCTCAGAAATAAAGAAAAATAAACAAATTAATAATAACAATAATAAATGGAGAGCAAAACAAAACAAGAAAATATGGCCCATTTAATACCTCCTTTTTTGTTAATGATTGCTTTTACACTTGAACAAATAAATATCAAAAGCACATAACATTTACCGAAACTAAAATTAAAATGAAACCTAATTAAAATGAAAAATAAATAAATAAATAAAAGCTGAGCATTGAGCATTTTAAGTCATATCAGTTGATGTGAGTTTTGTTCAGATTTGTTCCTAGTTTTAGACGTGTAGCCAATAAAAAGACACTTGATATTTGTATTATTTAAATATTTATTTATTTATTTAGAGAAAAAAATGGTCACAAAGCCTTTGGCACAGAAGTAAAGAAAAATAAACAAATTAATAATAACAATAATAAATGCGGTCCATTTAATACCTACTTTTCTTTTTCTTTTTTTTTGTTAATGCTTGCTTTGTTTACACTTGAAGTGATTAATCTCTTCAGGACTAATTCTTAATACTGCGCAACAAGAACAAAAGATCCTAAAATAGAAGGTGCTTGAATACAATGACTTATTCAGTCAGTACCATTTAGAGAGCTTTCTCTACCACAATTCATCAGCTGGCTTGATGTAGATACAGCCACCGGAGATAGAAACAGGACCAGCCAGATTGCTCTCACAGTCATTGTGGGTTTGGAAAATACAAGCCCTGGGAAGAATAGGTAGCGTGATAAGGAAATAAGCAATCTTTTCTTTCCATGTTGTTTTGTTGGCGCCAAAATGAACTGGGACTTGGAGCAGGTCTCAGACCCCCGAATAATACAAAGCCCCTCCAAAATCTGCGGTGTCCTCAAAGGGCAGTCCTGTGAAAGCACTTCAAGCCATGTTGCATAAAGGTCCAGGCGGAAAGCCAACATGCCTGTGTTTAACAGCCATAAGCATGTGTTTGCTTTGTGTCTATGGCCATGCTGCAGGTCTGGAGAAATCATTCACAGCTGTCTCTAATGGCCCAGAAGAGGATTTTGGCAGGTTAAGAATCTGGCAGCATTTGTGGCCGACGAATTTCACCACATGGAAAATAATACAACAACAGCAAAAAAATGTCAATAAGAACACAATGGCCTGTGTGAGAGAGAGACGACTGAAACAAATGATTTCTAAATCAAATCTTAACAAGGGGTCAAAGAAATTACATGTTAATCACTGCATAATTGAGAGTATCGTCCTCATTAATCAGTGGAATGAAATGGAAATTTCTAATTATTGACAGAATCATAGCTGATGCCTTCCAGACCTACATTTCTGCTCATTCTGAAACCCCCCTCCTACTCTCTTATGCTCTTTTAACACCAGCAACAGTGATATTAAAATGTGCTTTTCTCAAATTTAACTGCACAAACTGAGGTCGTGCTATTAGGACCACCACCCCTTGTAAAAATAATTCTGCTATGAACACTAAGACTAATAATGATGTTTTCAAACCATCTGAAATCGATGTGTCATCATGTCAAGCCCACATACTGTCCCTTGTTAAGGCTGTTGTTCATCCACCTCCACAACATTGCACGCCCACTTTTAAGCCCAAAAGACAATCATTCTCTGGTCTGTGCATGTATAACCTTTTGAGTCAACTATTACAATTCTCCCTTGATTGGCCTGCTACCTGCTAAAATCACTGCAATGCTGTACAAATTCAGAAATGAGTGAAGAGTCCTGACCCACACTAAACAATCAGCCCACAGATACTTTTCCTGAGCAGTTCTGTATATTCATTAAAAATTAATGTATCCAATGGATTCTCCTCAGTGAATGGGTGCCGTCAGATTGAAAGGCCAAAAAAAAAGATGATAAACACATCACAATAATCCACACCACGCAGGGCTGCTCGATTTTGGCAAAAATCATAATCACGATTATTTTGGTTAATATTGTAATCACGATTATTTAACAGGATTATGATTGGGTCCAAAACTTTATATTAGTGAATAATTTAATGATAGCAGTACAGCTGAAAAAAGATACAAAGAAAGTGCTTTAAAAATACTGAATACTTTCATGCAAGTCTAAAGTAGTCTAACAATACTACAGAAATTAAATATTATTTGAAACAGCGTCTTCACTGCAATAGTTAAACATGCTTTGTTTCTTATTAAAACTACAAAAGTCCTTCATTCAAGAGCAGTGAGTGATTCTTCTCTTTGTATTTTTAAGTTTTATTAATATTAAGCGCAGAGACCGCAGAAGGAATATTTGTTGTCGCTTTAAGTGCCACATGGATCCAATATACTGTTACACACGGATTTTCATTCTCAACTGTTTATGTTTACTTATCATTTAAGGCATAATTGACAAGGGTTTATGTGAATAATCACCAAGCGCCTCATTCTGAAATATTTTTGCGTGTATTGGACCATTTAGGCACGCACCTCGAACTAAAAAATATAATTTTACATGTCCGTTTTTTGCTCCGTCTTTGAGCTCATACACAGAACAGCGCAAGTTTTCTTATGCGCTATTAAAAACACAACATTAAATAAATAATTAATAAATCAAGCACGTCCTGTTTTCTGAAAGTCACATTACATGATTTTGCTGATTTGCATGTGAAATTAGGCTTTTATGGATGAGCGAAAGCGCACCACTGGAAAGGGGGCAAAATGGGGCGCAATAATTGTTTCATAATCAATTACTGCATTTTTATGATTGTTTGAAGCAAAAATCAAAAATGTTGATTAATTGCACAGCCCTAACATCACTCGATTCCATCAAGTAACGTCTTGTTTTTGGTTACACTTTTATTATTTTGACGGCACCCATTCACTGCAGCGGATCCATTGGTGAGCAAGTGATGCAATGCTAAATTTCTCCAAATCTGTTCAGATGAAAAAACAAACTCATCCTGGATGGCCTGAAGGTGAATACATTTTCAGTAAATGTTCATCTTAGAGTAGTATTAAAATGATTTTTAGATACACTATATTGCCAAAAGTATTGGGACAACCCCTTCTAATTAACAGGTTTGACTACTTTAGTAATTTCCATGAGAACAAATATTAATGTTTAAGCATGTAATGATATTCTAGGGAATTGTGTGCTTCTAATTTTATAGCAAGAGTTTGGACAGGACCCTTTTCTATTCTAAAATGAGAATGCATCTGTATATTAGGCAAGGTTAAAAAAGAAATGATTGATTCAGTCAGTGTGGAAGAACTTGCAAAGTCCTAATCCCAGCTGAACACCTCTGGTGTGACTTTAAATGCAAACCTTGAGACAAAAACTCATCGCCAAACACCAATGAGTTGTTCATATGGCTACAGTCATTTTAGACAGATGGAAATACAATTTTTAAATACATGAATTGTTTCCATCTTTGTTGCCACAGTTTTGGAAGTGCATTTGTCTGTTCTAAAGAAGGGGGTGTCCCAATACTTCAAGTCATTAGTGAATTGGTGATGAGATTTCGGCTCAAGGTTTGCATTTAAAGTCACACCAGAGGTGTTCAGCTGGGATTAGGACTTTGCTTTCTGCAGACCAGTAGATTTTTAAGAATTTTTATTCAGAAGCATTTGCACCAAAACAAAAGCTTGCTTTTGCAAGAGAGCAAATTAAGTCATAAGTATTGTAATTGTACTACTATAACGTAAAATGAATACACTTAACAAATATTTTTATTTAATTTACAGTGCAGTCATATTACTGTCTTGGACATAATAAAAATGGTTTATTATTCTTATTCTTATTATGTAATTCCACTTAGAGCTATCAGGCATGAGGAATCTTAGACTGCAGTGTTTCAGTTGATAAGAAAACAATTATACAGTTCAGATCAGGTTCAGAATCTGCAAAACGTAAATCTTACCAAATTAAAAGGGATCATACAAAATGCATGATATTATTTAGTACTGACCTGAATAAGGTATTTCCCATAAATGATGTTCACATATAGTCCACAAGAAAAAATAACAGATGAATTTATATAAATGACACCATTCAAAAGTTTACATCCCCTTGATTCTTAATATCTGAATGATCTACAGTGTTTCTTGTTTTTGTTCAGTGATAGTTGTTCATGAGTTCCTTGTTTGTCCTGAACAGTTAAACTGCCTGCTGTTCTTCAGAAAAATCCTTCAGGTCCCACAGATTATTTGGTTTCCAGCATCTTTGTGTATTTGAACCCTTTCCAACAATGACTGTATGGTTTTGAGATCCATCTTTTCACGCTGAGGACAACTATTACAGAAGGTTCAAATGCTCACTGATGCTCCAGAAGGAAAAACCATGCATTAAGAGCTGGGGGTGAACTTTTGAACAGAATTTAATGTGTACATTTTACAGTATGTGTACATTTTTCTTATTTTGCCTAAATATCATATTTTTTTTCATTTAGTACTGCCCTTCAGAAGATACTTGCATGCTCCCAGATGACAAAATAAGTCAAATGTACCCTGATCTACAAATTGAATGCATCTCATTTCCTTCTGGAGCATCAGTGAGCGTTTGAACCTTCTGTAATAGTTGCATTTGAGTCCCTCAGTTGTCCTCAGTGTGAAAAGATGGATCTCAAAATTATACAGTCATTGTTGGAAAGGGTTCAAATACACAAAGATGCTGGAAAACCAAAGAATTTGTGAGACCTGAAGGGCTTTTCTAAAGAACAGCAGGCAGTTTAACTGTTCAGGACAAACAAGGGACTCATAAACAGCTATCACTAAACAAATAAACCCAGTTAATACCACAGTATTAAGAATCAAGGGGTGTAAACTTTTAAACAGGGCTATTTTTATAATTTCAACTATTATTTTCTTTTGTGGACTATATGTAAACACCTTTTCTGTTAAATATCTTATTCAGGTCAGTATTAAATAAACAATACCATGCATTTTGTACGATTCCTCTTATTTTGGTAAAATAATTAACATTTTGCAGATTCTGAAAGGGGAATGTAAACTGTGTGTGTGTGTGTGTGTGTGTGTGTGTTTGTATTACAGTTTACAGTGATGTTTCTAACATCTCAGTTTAAAATAAAAACCAAAATATCAGAATGTATTATACTTCTACTTTTTCACCTCTTAAACTTAGTTTTTACTAAATGTTCCAAACTTCCCTGCACTCAAGCTACAGACATTTGTCTCTTTTATGTTTTTACCTCATCATAATTCTGTGTATATTTCTTGACTATGGAGCGCTCATAAAATCTGCTTTGACTGGCCCACATTTCCCAGCATCATTTCACCCCACAGACGGTTAAAACCCACCATCACTGTTTGTGCATCACGTACAATGAGTCACTGGAAGTCTTGGCTCTGTTGTATCTCCCTACACCTCCGTACAGTAACAATAACATAAGGCCATTTCACACAAATCCTACACACAATTTTCTCAATGACACGCCACCATTTGTTCTTTTGTCTTGGATTCCTCTCGCACAGATGAAGACAAATCTTCATAGCTTCCTCATTGCTGAGGAATGACATGAATGACATTTGCCAAGAGAGATACATTTGGGATGTTCCTGATGCTACTCCGTTTCCATTTCAGCAGCCAAGAGAAACAAATCATTACAGTGACAAGAGAACAGAGCTTAAGTACATTTCTTTTCAAACATCACATGCTTTGAGCATATATAAATACCCACAGGAAAAATCTAAATGCAGGAAAAAAAAAAAAAAACATGTTACACACTCTCAGCCAAGGCTCTTTTTCCACATTAACTTACTGATGGTACAATTACAGGCACAGCAGATGTTTCTGGAGCGTTAAAATACTCATATGTGTGCACACTTTGATGTAACGAGAACAAATGGAAGCGTGTAAGTGAAGTCACGCAATATGGTTGCAATGCACGGGCTGAGATGGAGTCCATAAATACAAATTTTGACTAAAATTATTAACTGTAGAAACTGTTGAAAATGTCTCATGTCCAAGTATAGCAGAAGGAGTGCAAGGGTGTTTGTAGCTTCTCGTCGTCTCAAGTGAAAAGAGTCCACTCACAGTCGCCATGACACTCAAAACTATATTTAAGCCAAAATTACCAAATTTCTTTTATGCCAAAAATCATTAGGATATTAAGTAAAGATCATGTTCCATGAAGATATTTTGTAAATTTCCTGCCAAAAATATACCAAAACTTATTTTTGGTTGTTTCAAAGCAAACACTAACAAAATTTGGGTATTTTTTTCAGAAAACAAGACTGCCGAAAATGCTTTTCTTCTTATTATTTTTATTTTTTTTTGTCTTGTTTCCAGCCAAAATATCAAAACATTGTTTAGCCTTTGATTTAAGATTATTTTTCTTTCCCCACTGGCAGATATTTTAGCTTGTTTTAAGTAAAAACTAACAATGTTTTTTTTTTTTTTTTTTTTTTTTTTTTCAGAAAACAAGACATATCTAAAGCCATTTTACTTGTCAAGTTAAAGCATCCTGATTCAAATATTCTTAGATATTTATACTAGAAAACAAGACAAAAAATACAAAGGAAGAAAATCAGTTTTTGCAGTGTTGTTGTTGACAACAAATAGAAGAATTTGCAAGGTTATGTCTTCTACAATGAACCGTAAGTAAATCATCCAGCTCTCTTTTTCTGTCTTATAAAATAGCTCCTTACTATTTAAGGAGACACTGCAGGCAAAAACTCTGTTTTTTCATGCACCTATCAAGTTTGAGATTTCTGGCTTTTTGGTTTTTCATAGTGTTTTTTTTTTTTTCAGGCTAGTGGAAAGAAAGCATCCAAAAAATACTGTTAAGTGCTTCTTTTATAGCATTTTATCTATTTGTGTCAATTGATTTCAATTACAATACATATTTTTTAAGGCCGTTTTCTCAAAATTAGTTTTTTCTCCTACACTGAGCCATAAATCTCCACTTCAGTAGCACTTACACACACCAAACTTTACATTTTTATTCCTGTCTATATCCTGAAGGTTTTTACCGAGGGATTTGTTCATATATAATTTGCTTCATTTTGTACAATATTTTATTCCTCAAAAAATTGAATAAATATAGTGTTTTCTGAATTATGTCTTGACGAAATGAGATACCCAAAATGCTCTCTGTAAAAACATTTGACTCTTATATGCCAAAAAAATTACAATTTTGAAACTGACTTCATCCAGTGTTTAGATTTTTGTACTAGAAATATGCAAATTAGTACATGTTTCATTAAATAATGGCTCATTTGCATATTTAAACCTAACTTGTAATACAAAAAATGTTTGCAATTATCAAAGTAATCAATCAACTGGGTAAGTAAGGCGATAACTGTCTCGCCTTAAGTGTGAAAAACCATTGCAAATGATTCAGTGCGTGAGTGAACTGTCCTAATAAATCCCAAACAAATCCTTATAAATAAATGAACAATAAAATGGGTTTAGAAAACTTTAATTTCAAGCTTAAATATTTTTGAGAGTATTCCTAACCCCAAATATGAGTCCGCATATAAAATAACCTAAAGTATGCATACCTTTCCTCAACACACCAGATCATTCATCTGGAAACAAGGCCAAGTTGTGAGGCAAAGGTTCGTCTGCAAGCAGTGAAAGAAGAAAATGAATACGTATGAGTATGCTGATAACTATGCTGTGCTTTACAGGCACCACTAACAGCTCAGCAGCATAATCAAGGCTGGCAGAAGTGCCTGTGGTCACCATCTTTTGCAACACACGCTTAAACATCTGAGCGCGGACATTATGCAAATATTACGGTTCCCCCAACATCCTGTGAGCACGTCTTTCTGTAGGTCGGGCAAAGAGAAGCTTGAGGAGGGAAAGGATTGAAGGCGACTTCTAGAATTTAAATGGCCTTCAAATTGGATTTGTTCCCCCATGCCTGCTGTGGAGTGAAAAAAATCACTCAAGAATTTTTTTTTTAGACATTTGATTTTTTTTTTCATTATGTAACCAGCATACATAAAGGAGCAAGTGAAACCAAGTCACTAAGTGAATTTTGAAACAAATTATGCCGTGTCGCCTATATAGACTGCCATTCAAAATGACCACACCAGCATATTACATTGATTACACATGATTTCTGAAGGATCACTGAAAAAAGTTTTTCTTATGTAGATTTGTTGTCTTGTTTCCAGCCAAAATATCTAAAAATTCTTAAACCAGTAAAAACTATTTTCCTGTTTTCAGAAAAAACAAGTCAAAATTAAGTTTTTGCTTAGAACAAGCTAAATAATTTGCCAATGGGGTAAGACAGAAAATCAGAAAACAATATTATTTTTCTTACCCCGTTGGCAGATTATTTTGCTTGTTTCAAGCAAAAAACGCACTTAATTTTGACTTTACTCGCTTAGAAAATCCTTTTTGATTTAAGAATTTTTAGATATTTTGACTGGAAACAAGACAAAAAAATGTAAGTAAGAAAAGCATTTTTTTTTTTTTTTTTTTTTTTTTGCAGTGCACTGGAGTAACTGTAGTAATGATGCTAAAAATGCACAGGAATAAATTATATTTTACAATACGAGACCCAGGACTACAAAACCAGCCATAAGGGTCCATTTTGGAAACTGAGATTTATAAATAATAAATAAGCTGAAAAAAGCTCTCCATTGATGTATGGTTTGTTAGGATAGGACAATATTTGGCAGAGATACAACTATTTGGAAATCTGGAATCTGAGATGAATCTGAAAATCACCTTTAAAGTTGACCAAATGAACTATTTAGCAATGCATATTACTAATAAAAAAAAAAAAGTTTTGATATATTTACAGTACAAAATGTATTCATGTAACATGATTTTATTTATTTTACTTAATATTTTAATATTTTGCCCTACAATATATTTGTGGCTATTGCTACTTAAAACTGGTTTTGTGATCCAGGATCACATAATTGTAATAATATTTCAGATTATTGCTGCTATTATTGTATTTTTGACTAAATAAATGCAGCCTTGGTGGGCATAAGAGACTTTATTAATACACATTTAAAAGTACAGTATGAGAGAGAAGTCATTATTTCTGTAAAACAAACACAAAGCTTAAACTACCATTCAAATATGCATTTAGTATTCAAAATAGTCTGTAAATGCATACTTTATAGTATTATCAAATTCAACATCTTATACAACAAATGTTTCGTTATATTCAGGAATTTGAGCTGTTTGTCCTAGCAGCCACAGTTGTACTGGAATCAGGACTAAACCTTAATAATATCATTTGGAATTAGCACACAAAATTGGAGTTTTATTAGGTCAGTGCTGTTATGATTTAATGCTCAAAACTGAAAGTGCAATAGCTCTAGCTATTAAATTATTAAACAATATTTATTGCTTGTATCTATACATTAATATTAATGACTTGGATGACTTAAATGAGGGTTTCAGTTTGAAACTTGAGATGTTTTCTCTATCCCTAGGATGCAGTTGCACAAGGCTTTGAGCTTGGAAAATAATTTCTCACGTTATGAATATGGACATCACACTCTAGGGGTTTAGATTTTAATAAATGCATTCAGGACGTTAATAAAATATTTTTAACAGGGTTTGTACAGATACAAGAGAAATGTACAGAGAAATTCCAGGACTTCCAAGTACTTTTCAAGCACTACTTTTTATTTTCAAGGACAGAGATCTCACTTATCAATGTCAGATATATAAAATATATACTAGTAAAACAAAATGGTAACCACATATTAACCATGTTTTTCCTACACTAACCACAGTTTAAACATGATATTTGTAGAAAAATTGTGGTTATACAAAAAAAGGTGCTAAAAAATGCAGCAAGGATTTGTGTATATTTTCATTCCTTTTTCTTCATTTTTTAAACTGTACTGCCTTAATGATATGATGTTTTCTACTGTTTAATAAAAAAGTCAGAAAAAAGATTTGCTATCAGTGCCCCGAAATTCTGATCTGAATCAAAAGATTGGCAATCCACACTTCAAAGTTTTGATCTAAATCAAAAGATTTGCAACCCACACCGAACTTTCAATCTGAATCAAAAGATTTGCAATCCACACTTCAAAGTTCTGATGTGAATCAAAAGATTTGCAAACCAGCACAGACTTCTCAATCTGAATCAAAAGATTGGCAATCCACACTTCAAAGTTCAGACCTGATTCAAAAGATTTGCAAACTAGCACCGACTTCTCAATCTGAATCAAAAGACTGGCAATCCACACTTCAAAGTTTTGATCTAAATCAAAAGATTTGCAACTCTACATCGAACTCTCGATCTGAATCAAAAGATTTGCAATCCACACTTCAAAGTTTTGATCTAAATCAAAAGATTTGCAACCCCACATCGAACTCTCGATCTGAATCAAAAGATTTGCAATCCACACTTCAAAGTTCAGACCTGATGCAAAAGATTCGCAATCCACACTACAAAGTTCTGATGTGAATCAAAAGATTTGCAAACCAGCACCGACTTCTCGATCTGAATCAAAAGATTTGCAAACCCGCACAGACTTCTCGATCTGAATCAAAAGATTCGCAATCCACACTTCAAAGTTCAGATCTAAATCAAATGATTTGCAAACCTGTGCCGAAGTTCCAATCTGAATCAAATGATTTGCGATCTCAAGCCACCATTTCAGATCAGGGCTGCTATTTTCCAAAAGTAGTTCACTTTCAGAAGAAAAATTTACAGATAATGTACTCACCCCCTTGTCATACAAGATGTTCATGTCTTTCTTTCTTCAGTCATAAGGAAAGTATGTTTTTTGAGGAAAACATTTCAGGATTTCTCTCAATATAGTGGAACTTCCAACCAAGTTTGAACTTCCAAAATGTAGCTTCAAATGACTCTAAACAATCACAGCCGAGAAAAGAAGGGTTTTATAGCAATACGGCCTGTTTTTTCTAAATAAAAAAATAATAATTACAGTTTATATACTTTTTAACCTCAAATGCTCATCTTGTCTAGCTCTGTGTGTACTCTGTGTAGAGATTAAAAAGTATATATATTGTAAATGTTTTTTTAGAAAATAACATGTTTCGCATGATAAGACTCTTCTTCCTTGGCTGGGATCATTTAGAACTTTTTGAAGCTGCATTTAAACTGCATTTTGGAAGTTTAAACTCAGGGGCACCATAGAAGTCCACTATTTGGAGGGAAATCCTGAAATGTTTTCCTCAAAAAACATAATTTCTTTTTGTCTGATGAAAGAAAGATATGAATATCTTGGATGACAAGAGGGTGAGTACATAATGTCAATTTTTGTTATGAAAATGAACTACTTCTTTAAGTTGATCGTAGGTCCATTGGTTTCAATGGGTCTACAAGGTACTTAAGCTTACAATGCTTTTGGAAAACGCAGCCCAGGACTTGCAGATTGGTTTGAGAATCATTCAATCCGCCAAATGATTCACAAACCTGCTCTGAAGTTCCGATCTGAATCAAATGATTCCTGATACGCGAAGTTCGGATTTAAATCATGTGCTTATTTAAAAATTAAACACTTATTTCACAGATACATTTTCTTTATAATTTAAGCACTTTTCAGGTACCTGTTCAAAAATATTGCTATTTTCAAGGGTTTCCCAGGCCTTAAATTTAAAAAAGTCAAATTCAAGCACTTCAAGCACTTCAATCACCTTGTATGAACCCTGTTTTAAGCATGCCGTTTTTATGATTTCACAGTTTGTTTTGAGTCAAAGGTCAATACAGGACTTTTACAGTATGTCCACTAATGGTAAAGAGTCTTTTTGCTGCATGCATTTGCAGGTTATAGAGTTCACTAAACTTGAACGTCGTGCTCCATTCACTACCGTTCATATAAATGCAAAGTCCAGTGTGATTGAATCCTTATACTATTAAACCTTGATGTCACAATTTCATTGTTACACTCAGATCAAGTGAATCAATTGGGATTTGAGCATCATAAAGACTTTGGACAGCTGGATTGATTCACTGATGCATTGATTATGGATTATGAAGAATGAAAGTTTCCATTCCAATTCATTCCAAATGCATGGAAAAGTCTAACCGATATATTCTGCTAAACTTCTTTTATTATATCATGGGTGAAAAAGTTTTGGAATGACATTCCGAGATAGAAACAGAAAAGCAAGTAAAGAATAATTAGCAACTGCTGTTCATAACATTTCATTCATAATCATGTGCATTTGATCAGATATAACTGAAGCACAAGGTTATGAGATGCATTATGTGAATGTTTGACTGTAGAGATGTATCTTTAGCAAACTGAAATTTTAGTGTATTGTTTACAGCAACACGCCAATGAAATATCACAGGCCTAATGGATCTCATAATGTCTGTTTAAAGAGCTCATTCTTCCTTGAATGTTACGCAGTATGTTCAATGTATTCAGATAAATCCTACCCAACACTACCACCTTTGGGCTCAAATAAAGAACTGAGCATAATCTACGAGCCAGTAAATAAATGAAGAAATCTTTATGTCTAATCTTAATCCTGTCCAGTGGCTTGGCCCAAAAGCAGCTCATACTTCCACTAACACATCAGACACTGAGCGCACCACTGGCCTATGTCTGATCCAATCGAATGCTGGGTCTCAACTCCCTGAATCACCCCAGGCCATTAAGCGGTCTGCTAGAGCAAAAATGGCTTGCTAGTCCTGCAGTGGTGAGGTTGGATCAAAGAGTTTTTCTGCATTGTGAGGCAAACTTTGTAATTTCACCAACTAGCACAAACATTAAAGTTAATGGAAAAGTTTATCTGAAAAATTTAAATTTGCTGTTAATTTACTCACTATCAGGCCATAAGAGGTAGGTGACTTTTTTTTTTTAGTGGTCCTTGTTGATTCTTAAAATGCAGGTCAGCAGCTGCCTATTTTCAAGATGCATATTAAGCTTAAAGGAGGACAAACTTAAAGGAGTAGTTCACTTTCAGAACAAAAATCTGCAGATAATGCACTCACCCCCTTGTCATCCAAGATGTTCATGTCTTTCTTTCTTCAGTCATAAGGAAATTGTTTTTTGAGTTACACATGTCAGGATTTCTCTCCATATAATGGACTTCTATGGTGCCCCCGAGTTTGAACTTTAAAAATGCAGCTTCAAAGGGCTCTATAAGATCACAGCCGAGGAAAGAAGGGTCTTTATCTACCATAACTATTGATTATTTAAAAAAAAAAAAAAAAAGACAATTTATATATTTTTTAACCTCAAAAGCTCATCTTATCTAGCTCAGCAAGACCAGCATTTAAGATTAAAAAGTATAAATTGTAAATGTTTAGAAAATAACCAATTGTTTCACAAGATAAGACCCTTCTTCCTCAGCTTTTATCGTTTAGAGCCCTTTGAAGCTGCATTTTTTGAAGTTCAAATTCGGGGGCACCATAGAAGTCCATTATATGGAGAGAAATCCTGAAATGTTTTCCTCAAAAAAACATCATTTCTTTACGACTGAGGAAAGAAAGTTATGAACATCTTGGATGACAAGGGGGTGAGTACTTTATCTGTAAATTTTTGCTCTGAAAGTGAACTACTATTTTAATACCTGTGTCTCCCAATGATATTTTGAGGTTGTATGAAGCAAAACAATTAGCCTGTGCAAGAAACTGAACATTATTTACAACATTATTACCTGTAATCCAGATCCTCAGACAAATGGTCTGGAATGATGTTCGGTTCATAAATGAAGTCACTCCAAACGGAAATGAGCTAAAATAGCAGCGTCTGATCCTATATTGAATGAAACTCCAGTTTCTCCAACAATCACTGAACTGAGGAAACAGCTCGACTCTGACCGAAGACCGATGTGCCGCTGATAAATGCATGAGTGAACTGAATACTTGAATAAAGGGGAGAATTTAGTTTTTTACGGTTTCTGATTATGTAAAAAGGTGAGCTGATAAAGACAACTTTATTCACTTTATGTGCTTTAGACATGCAGCACTTCCACATTTCACATCATTATTGGGTGCTTTAAAGTCAGCATGAAATCAGTTTGTGTCCTTAAAATCTTTAAATTAAAAATGGTAAGCTCCTCATCCCCTTGAATCAAACATGCTAAAGACATTCTAGTAACTTGCTAATCATGCTAGAAACATGCTAACTTGTTACTCATGCTAGAAACATGCTAGCAACTTGCTAATCATGCTAGAAACATGCTAACTTGTTACTCATGCTAGAAACATGCTATCAACTTGCTAATCATGCTAGAAACATGCTAACTTGTTACTCATGCTAGAAACATGCTAGCAACTTGCTAATCATGCTAGAAACATGCTAACAACTTGTTACTCATGTTAGAAACATGCTAGCAACTTGTTAATCATGCTAGAAACATGCTAACAACTTGTTAATCATGCTAGAAACATGATAGCAACTTGCTAATCATGCTAGAAACATGATAGCAACTTGCTAATCATGCTAGAAACATGCTAACAACTTGCTAATCATGCTAGAAACATGCTAGCAACTTGCTAATCATGCTAGAAACATGCTAACAACTTCTTAATCATGCTAGAAACATGCTAGTAACTTGGTAATCATGCTAAAAACATGCTAACTACTTATTAATAATGCTATTAACATGTTTACAACTTGTTACTCATGCTAGAAACATGCTAGGAAATTGCTAATAATGCTAGAAACATGCTAACAACTTGTTAATTATGCTAGAAACATGCTAGCAACTTGCTAATAATGCTAGAAACATGCTAGCTACTAGCTAATCATGCTAAAGACATGCTAGCAACTTGTTACTCATGCTAGAAACATGCTAGCAACTTGCGAATCATGCTAGAAACATGCTAGCAACTTGCGAATCATGCTAGAAACATGCTAGCAACTTGCTAATCATGCTAGAAACATGTTAGCTACTTGTTAATCATGCTAGAAACATGCTAGCAACTTGCTAATCATGCTAGAAAAATGCTAGCAACTTGCTAATCGTGCTAGAAACATGCTAGCAACTTGTTAATCATGCTAGAAACATGCTAGCTACTTCTTAATAATGCTAGAAACATGCTAGCAACTTGCTAATCATGCTAGAAACATGCTAGCTACTTGTTAATCATGCTAGAAACATGCTGGCAATTTGCTAGTAACTTGTTAATCATGCTAAAAACGTTAACAACTTACTAATCATGTTAGAAACATGTTATTAACATGCTAATCATGCTAGAAGCAGGCTAGTAACTTGCTAGTCATGACAGAAGCATGTAAACATGTTAATCATGCTAGAAACATGTTAATAACTTGTTAACCCTGCTAGAAACAGGCTAGCAACTTGCTAACCATGCTAGAAACATGATAGCAACTTATTAATCATGCTAGAAACAGTCTAGTAACATGCTAGTAACTTGCTAATCATGCTAGTAACATGCTAATCATGCTACAAGCACGCTAGTAACTTGCTAGTCATGCTAGAAACATGCAAACATGTTAATCGTGGTAGAAACACGCTAGCAACAGGCTAGTAACTTGCTAATTATGTTAGAAACAGTCTAACAACTTGCTAATCATGCTAGTAACATGCAAGAAGCATCCTAGTAACTTGCTAGTCATGCCAGAAACATGTTAATCATGCTAGAAAACATGCTAGCAACATACTAGTAACTCGCTGATCATGCTAGAAACATGCTAAACAGGCTAGAAAAATGTTGTAAATATGCCAACTACATTCTAATCATGCTAGCAACATGCTAATCATCTAATCTAT
This sequence comes from Garra rufa, assembly GCF_049309525.1. Lineage (NCBI taxonomy): Eukaryota > Metazoa > Chordata > Actinopteri > Cypriniformes > Cyprinidae > Garra > Garra rufa. Next base: position 43,528,326 of record NC_133376.1, on the reverse strand, counting down.
CTATATAAAGTTTAAAACTTCAAGCTTTTACAGCAGCTTTAAACTTTCAGGGAACCTAAAACAACCTAAAGTTTTCTTGACAAACTTTATCAGATTTTTGTTTGAACTATTCCTTTAAACAAGATTGTTCCTGTGCCTTTGTTGCATTGGTCAAAAATCAAGGAACCTGTTGGCAAACTGAACAATGCTTGTGTGGAACAAAATCCTATTTGGATTATCTGTGTTCCTGTCTTATTACTGTAAACCAAGCACTTCAATTCTCAGTAGAAACAGCAGAAAGAATGCTGAAGAGCCGGCATACTGTCAGGCAGATCGCTGAAGAATAGAGATTGCGTGTCGAGCTGGTCCGGCTGTTTCCTCCCTGCTGTGATGTTTGTTTGGTCTTCCGGCGGCACTTCCAAACAAACAATCAGAGAATTGTATGAGCCATTTAATTTCCTGTCTAGATGCTTGATACAAGCAAAACATGCTCACCGTGTATCAGGAATCCATCTATCAGGCTGAAAGTAAGTGAATGATTGAACAGTTCAATAGGAACGAGAGAGAGGAAATGAAACTCGAGCTTTAGGAAACCATCACAATATTCTCGGCCACATTCCTGCAGATTCCAATAAAAGTCTCCTATTTATTCATGAGGACGGACTGACTGCCCCAGATATATCCTTAAGCTCTGGGTCTTAGGAGGTTGTCATGGTTGGGCTACCACTGAACTGATTCTCAATCCAAAATGCATGAGCGGCTGCCATTTTCACGAATCTCAACATGACATGCTGCGGTAAGAGCGATTAAGGTCTGTGCTCCTGTTTATATTCCCAAAATACTTGTACAAGTCTTTGGAGTTAAAATGTTTGGCTTGGAATAACATTCCTGTGTATAAAACATTGTCCTCGTTTTAACCCTCTGGTGTTGTTTGTCATTTTTGACTAATTTTTTTGTGTTTTCAAATGTTTTACATCCATGGAATTGGTAAAGGTTTTGGCACTGGCTGTGTGAACACAAAAAAAAAAAAAAAAAAAAAGTCACAATTGTATTGAAATTGGAAAATGTACATAATATAATTTAAAATAAAAATCCTATTTTGAAATAATAAAATATAAATTAAGTATATTTCATAAAAATAATTTTTAAAAAATATATAATTTATTTTCGATTTTACCATGCATTTATTTACAATTATTGAGAGTGCATGGGAGTGAATATCAACTAGTGAAAAAGTTACTGCGCCCCAACAAAATTTTTACAGAAAGCTTTTTTTTTATTATTTTTTAGATCAACTTCAAATTTGGAACACAACTTATTTAGATATATGGCTTAGATTTTATGGTCATTTTAGAATACAACATGTAAAAATTTTTAACTGTGTTTGTGCATTTTCCATAATAAACCTCTATAAGTTTATCAAACTAAAATGTTTGGTACTGCGTCCCAACAAAATCTTACTGATAGTTTTTTTTTTTTTTAAATCAACCTCAAATTTGAAACAACTTATTTTGATATATGGCTTTGATTTTCTTGCCATTTTAGAATACAAAATGTATTCATATTTCAGTTTATAAACATTTTTCACTTCAGCAACAATCTGTCAAGAGACCAAACTTAAGTCTGTGTTCCCAAAACTTTCAAGATTTACAACAGTATAAACAGTATAAATTATAAAAATAAATTAAGTATATTTCATAATTTTTTTTTTTTATATATATAATTTCTTTTCGATTTTTACCATGTATACAATTACAATTATTGAGAGTGCATGGGAGTGAATATCAACTAGTGAAAAAGTTTCTGCGCCCCAACAAATTTTTTACAGTAAGCTCTTTTTTTGTTTCCATTCTTAAACATTTTTCACTTTAGCAACAATCTGTCAAGTGTCTTGTAATGAGACCAAACTTAAGTCTGTGCCCCAAAGCATTCAAGATTTACAACAGTTTAAGTTCGAAATTTCATTTTCAGGTCAATGCACAAGAATGCTATTCCATAAAAATTATTTAGTACCAAAAAATCCCCTAAAATAAAAATAAAATAATATGTATATGTATGTGTGTGTGTGTGTGTGTGTGTGTGTGTGTGTGTGTGTGTGTGTGTGTGTGTGTGTATATATATATATATATATATATATATATATATATATATATATATATATTAAAAAAACATTATCAAACTAAAACATGTGATACTGTGTCCCAACAAAATTTTATTGAATTTTTATTTTTTAGATCAACTTAAAATTTGGAACTTAATTAGATTTATGTCTTTGATTTTCTGGTCATTTTAGAAAACAACATGATTTAGAAAATATGTATTTCATTTAAAATGTTTAAACAGTATTTTTGTGCATTTTTCATAATAAACCTCTATAACTTTTTTGTTTCAGTTTATAAACATTTTTCACTTAAGCAACAATCTTGTCAAGAGACCAAACTTTAGTCTGTGCTCCAAAGCATTCAAGATTTACAATAATTTAAGTTGGAAATTTCATTTTCAGGTGAATGCTTTTTCAAAAATATTATTTAGTACCAAGCAAAATCCCCTAAAATACAAAATATTAAATAAAAGAAAAACATTATCAAACTAAAATATAGTACAGTGATTTCATTGAAGAAAAAAAAAATTGACCGACATGCCAACAACAACAACAGCAAAATTTGCATAATTATGATATATTTTAAAATTAAAATCCTATTTTTAAATCATAAGATTATAACTTTAAATTTTAAGTACATAATTGATCAAAGTTATTTAAAAATAAAAAATTGTTTTAGATTTTTAACATAGTTATGATTGTTTAATTGACAGTCATAATAAAAATAATTAAAATCATTTCATTTTATCACAGTAACAAAACAAAAAAAAGTTTTCTTTTTTACCTTCCATGTATCTCCAGGACATGACTGCCTTTATTGGTAGATTGTTGTAAGGAGGATCTTCCTCTCCAGATAAACATCTCTGCTCAGCGATGCTCTCCAGGCCCTGTGCTTGTGGTGCTGTTTTGTAGGCTGCTCCCATCACAGCATGTTCACCGTCCGGTAAAGAACACCCTAATCAGAAACAGAGATGGATGGATGGATGTGAGGGGTTTGCAATATCACTTCACATCAAAACTACTTCACAACATGTCCAACAGGATTCCTAAAGGGGGAATCATGTTCACCCAACACAGAAGTTTAAAAACTTTCTCTGCTTTAACTTTTCACAGGTACTTTCAGATGTGAATATACTTCAGTGGTTTAGAATAAAAATTTAATTAAACATAAAAAATATAAAAAATATATAACAGGGCATGTTAAAGACGTTAGGATGTCCACGTCAAAAACTATTTACAAAAGTGATTTTATGTCCATAGAAAGCACATTAAACGCAACTGTCTACTTTTAAAGTTTCAAATAAGCTTTTGGAGACTAAAATGTCAAAATTTGGTTGAAATAATGTTACCATGTCATTCAGTGTAATACAATATTTACGTAAAATTTCACATAAAACAACATGCTTATTCTGACTTAAGTACATATTGAAATATATAAAAGAATAAGGGAGCATATTAAATTTTATTGTGTTTTAAATTAGAAAAACAATTCTTACTGACAAATGGGCAAAACCTAGGATAGTGGCAAATTATAAAGATGTAGAATTACAACTAATTAGTATTTGAGGTGAAAGTAATTCATAAAGCCATAAATTATTTTTTTGTTCTAAGCATGACATTTTAGTGGGTATCTTCTGTAAATTAGGGAAACATGTATGATATTTATTTTTATTTTTCTCAGAAAAACAAAAACGCAATTTCAGAAAAAAATGCAATAAAATTAAACAGAAAACCTTTTAATGTTTTTTTTTTTGTTGTTGTTGAAAAACTACAATTTAAAGCAGTATCGCACTTATTGTTGTTTTTTTAAATAATTTTTTGACAATCTTTTTTCTGCCATGTAATAAATAAAAAGGTAATTTTTCAATAAAAAAACATCTGGATTTTCTCAGAATTGCAAGTCAAAATTGTAACAAAGAGTGGTAAAAAAAAGTCACAATTTATTAAAAACATTCTGTGACAGAAACAAGCTTCCACTGAAATCTCATGAATTTAACACTAAAAAGGAGTGGCAATCTATGCATTGATTTGTTTATTAAACTCTTTGGACAAATATCCTGCAATCAACAATTTCTGTGACATCAAATTTCAGGAATTTTATGGTATTTGTCCCTCTGTTTGGCTATATTTACCTGTACACAGATTCAGAGAAAATAAAAGCTGGTACCACTGAACTGTCATTATTTGTCCTTTACAATCACAACCAACCTACACTGTTCAAAAAGAGTCAGATTGAGTGGGAGTTGCATAAAGCATGTTAATTGGCCACAAAGAATAAATTGGCTGCTGTTTGCTGAATGTCAGCCAGACAAACCTCATGGATCTGCTGACTGGCAGCGATATGCGTGTTCTGCCACACTGTTTGACACCATGCCCCGGTCTCAAGGCTAAGTGTGCATGGCCCACTTTGTTCACTTAATCAAAGGTGGATGAATTTAATATGCTGGGACAGAATGAATATCATTTCCAGTGAGCTTTTAACTTAAACCATATTAGGCAATTAAGCATGGCTAATAACAAGTGCCCAGTGCGTTAGTCAGAAGCAGAGGGCGAAAAACAATGATTACCAAAATTAAAAAGAGCTTTAAAAAAATAACAGAGACAATTTAATTGAGGGTATAGGCACCAACAGTGAGAGAAATAACAAATTAGGACAAACAACCCTTATCAGTTCAGTTCTACACTGAACGGCATGTTTTAATAGGGGTGTTAGTAAAGTCCCATTTACTATGCAAGCATAAAAAAGCAACCATTTCTGGTTGAATGGAGAAGGACAGAGCTGAAAAATGGTAAATGGTTTGCATTGATTGCATTTTAATAATATATTACAATTCAGCAATATAATCCAACCAAACATAGTATCTATGCAGTTTAAATCACTGTTTTTGGACTGGCAAATGCAATACCCACTCCTCAGATTCAATGCTCACACGGGTTTCCAGATGCATCAAGAAATGAATGCAACTGAAAATGAAATATTCGACATTTTTAACATTCCTCCTAGTGATAAGAGTTTTTTAGATGGATGGTGAAGCTTTTTAGGTCCAATAAAATCTGCTGTTTGCTGGCTTCCATGGTGGAAAGGAAATATGCTGCGTTTTCCACCAACTAGCAACCTAGAATGTTGAAATACTATTGGCAAAACAGACATTCTGACACGGAACACACATTTCAAATACAGAATAACTATAGCTGTAGCATTGTTTTTCAGAGAAGCAGTGTGAACTTAACACATTTCCTTAAATTTCTGCAAAAATATTATGGTATTTTTATGCTTTAGCACAGTCAAAAATTACATACAGCACCTTTAACATTTAACCCAGCTAATAGGTTGATTCATTTTTATTATAATATAGATTATTTTTCACTTTATGTTTTGGAATTCTATGTTTATCTATTACAATCCTAACTTTTTTCTCAGAATTGAAAAAAAAGTCAAAGTCATAACATAAAGAGTGGCAAAACATATTCTGTGCCAAAAACAAGCTTATGTTGAAATCCCATAAATTTTACACACACAAAAAAAGGACCAGAAATCTTTTTTGTCTTTGACCCTAATACAAATTACAAAAGTATATATGTTGCCATTTGGCATTCTTTTTTATCAAGTCAGATTTGTATTATTTAATTTTACCCAGCAAACCGGGTTGTTTATTTAACCCAGCTAATGGGTTGATTCATTTTTATTATAATATAGCTTATTTTTCACTTTATAGATGAAATAATGTTTACAGATTAACTTAAATCATCTAAACTTTTGTAAAATACTCCACACAACCACTGGTTTGCATGATAGCTTCCTTTAGTATTTTCCTTTATTTATTATTTACAGCATCGTTTGTTGTTTTAATGTATACATATTGCCTATTTAAACTCATTTAACAAACATTAAAAGTTTCAGGCTTTTTCATCACAGACCAACGTTTAAGTGATTCAAACAGCGCAGCAGTTGCTCTGCATGAAACTGAACGATATACAACACAGGAATTATTTTATACGTAAAATAAAATGTACACAAACCTGTTTCTATTGAAGAAATGCATCAATTTGATGGCACTTAACTGCTCTCTCAACGCAAAATCCCAGCATTAAATATCAATGTTGGCTTACGTCTGACCAGGATCTGAGTAATACAAAAGCTACCCAAACATTGGGATGAAATGTCTGACCCAGGAGCTGGGTAACACAAAAAACTACCCAACGATTGGGCTGTTACATTTAATTTAGGAGCTGGGTAACAAAAACTACAAAACTCTGGAAAAATAACCCACAAAATGAACCCAAAAGACTCAACCCAGCATTTGGGGTAAAAAAAAAAATAACCCAGGAATTTTTTTAGAGTGTAGGACTTTTATTCCTAGAGCGCCATACTGTCTGTTTCAGATTCTCACACTAATAAGGCCTGTTAGAAATGACGCATGTTTTGACGCACATAACTATTTTCAGCACCTTGTGCAACGTCTGTTGTGTTTTTAGGTAGTGATGGGAGAAGCTGAGCTGTATGTAACTCTGAATCATCCAAACCAGTTGTTTCACCCAATGATTCAATGTTTTAAAATACCACATGCAGGTGGCACCTCATCCAAAATGGTGAAAATGCAACTAAAACTGTATGGACTTTTGAAAACCGCTTTTACAAATCAATTGCAAATCTCATAAATGCAATAAAAGAACACGTTCTGTAGAAAGCAGGTAACCAGAGAGTTAACGGTAGCCAGTGACTACAGTGAATACTGCGAAAATGGCTACCGTCAGCTGCTTGGTTACCAACATTCTTCAAAAAAAGATTAGATGTCAGACAACTAGTTGAAAGGGCTAAAAACTGACAGTGAAATAAACACTTCAAACAGCCATTGTCAGTTTATCTTCTGTGACAGTGCTCATTAATAAAGGACCTTCCGTTAAAAAAAAAAAAAAAAAACAACAACAGGATGTTGAGATTAATTTTACGCCATAATAAATAACATATGAACTGTTCACGTGGCAGTTACCAAGCAGCACGGTGGGTTTAGTTTACACAGAGAAACAGAATAAATGATGATGGATATGCATACTTATGCATATGCATAGATTTACATAACACAATATACACGCACACACACTGTAAAACGTGCTGGAGAAAAAAAAGAAACAGCCTTCGCAAGGACAAATTTCTACCTGCTCAAACTTCCGTGACATTATTGCCTCTGCTGTCTATTATATATCTGGCTAGAGAAACATTTCTCAGTAATATGACACACAAGTGAACAGCTTGTGCAGTCTTTAGTAGTATTTTTGTCCATCTCTTAGCAACCACCATTACGGATAATAGGCATATATTCAAGCTGTGCTGAAGAATTTGAATGAGGTCAAAGGGTCTTTTGAGCTAAAGAGTATAACTTTTAATATTCTGCACACTGGATATCTAATATTATGAGTGCAATTAGCATGTGCAAACATTACCTCATTAAAAAGCAGTTTAGTAATCACACTGATGTTAATATAACTGGTTTATGGCATTGAAATAAAACATCTAACTGTTAATAAGGACACTTAATATGAATGCAAAGTTCACACTGAACATTTCCAAAATGACACTGTTACTCTATCCATTGGCACACTGAAAAAAAAATGATCTAAAATATTTTATCTATTTTTGTTTGAATAAAGGGGTCATGAAGAGATTTGGACTTAGTCATCCTAATTCAATTTAGTTTTATTCATTTGTGATCTTTGACACTAGTTCTAGGAAATCTGAAGGACACGACCTTGCTGACAATAGAACTTCTAATTTCAACAAGACAATTCTTGAAGTTATTTTCCAATTACTGTTTCCAGTCAGATTTGCACGGCTACAAGACAAACTTAAGCATTTAATTTCTCACAGACTCATCACCCAGGTACATTTGCCAGCTGGTTTATGTCATTAACAGTTTAATTTATGCATGCATTACTCTATACACTAATCAACCACCAACCCGTTACCTTACCTGAATGTTCATAGATTCGTGTTGGATGTGTTGATCTTGGGAATGGAAATAGTTATATTCCACTTGTAAACATCATACTTTTTTCGCTTTTTTCAGGTAATCTTATAAAACTAGCGAGCTAAGCCAGTAGTAGTACTGGCAGTGTCATGTAAACATGGCTGAAGACGCGAAAGGCCAAGGAACAGACAAACCGAATCAATAGTGAGTCATTTACGCTAGAACCGCTTCGATTGATTCAAGCTCATGACTTTGGTCATTCAGTTCAAGAGCCATCAAAAGAGCTATTCATTTTCGTGGGCTCGCCAATCATTTGAGTCAGATCAGAACTTTAGAGCGTGTCCACTAATCATTTAGCAAAATGAATGATGATTCGCAATCCAAGCTCGGAGTGGGTTCGCAAATCTTTTCATTCAGATAGGAACTTTAGAGTGCGTTTGCGAATCATTTGAGTCAGATAGGAACTTTAGAGCACGTTTGCGAATCATTTGATTAGAGCACGTTTGCGAATCATTTGAGTCAGAAAGGAACTTTAGAGCACGTTTGCGAATCATTTGAGTCAGATAGGAACTTTAGAACACGTTTGCGAATCATTTGAATCAGATCGGAACTTTAGAGAACGTTTGCGAATCATTTGAGTCAGATAGGAACTTTAGAGCACGTTTGCAAATCATTTGAGTTAGATTGGAACTTTAGAGCACGTTTGCGAATCATTTGAGTCAGATAGGAACTTTAGAGCACGTTTGCGAATCATTTGAGTCAGATCGGAACTTTAGAGCACGTTTGCGAATCATTTGAGTCAGATCGGAAATTTAGAGCGTGTTCGCGAATCATTTAGCCAAATGAATGATTCGCAATCCGCACTCCAAGCGGGTTCGCAAATCTTTTCATTCAGATCGGAACTTCGAGCGTGGATCGCGAGTCATTTAATTCAGATCGGGAATTCAAATCGCATATCATTTTATTCAAAACAGACATTTGGACTGCAGATTGAGAATCATTTGATTCAGATCGAGACTTCAGACTATTTTTTAATTAAACTGTAGAAAACATCAAAACATTAAGGCATGCACAGTAATTAAAACGAAACAAAGAAAAAACATAGAAGTACACACAAATACAAATCTCTTAATTCATTTGTTTCCTGCTAGCAAAATTTCACATACATAAACAAAAATCTGTCTGTATCCTAAAAAAAGGTTTCTCAGCAGAACACTGCAATGTCTTCCCCAGGTAAACGGCGCACATGCAACCTTCTTCTATTGCTCCATGATTCAGTTTTAACTCACATAGCTCCATTGTAGGCCCTTTCGGTGGGTAGAGGTCATCATGGGCACTCTGACCAGTCAGAGCTTCATATATGGAAGTTAGGGGTGCAACAGTTCTTGGTAAAAACCCGAACTGTCCCGTTCTCCTCCCACGGTTTGGTGCGCACCAGGACCGCGGTACAACTTGAATCTGACAACGCATCTGTAATATGTTTTAAATTACCACGTAAAACAAACAGGGTTCGTCTAATGTGTGTTTTTGTTAATGGATGCTGGCTTCCCAATACATTACAACAACAGCAATTAAATAAAAAACATGGACAAACCATTCTTGTTCAATGCGAGTGCCATATGCTGGAATATGAGCAGTCATTTATTCCATCATCTCAGGGTGCTCATGTGCAGGAGAGAATTGAATAGCACACATTGCTATCTGGACTTAAACTAAACTCATTTAAGCTTTGCCAGTTTCAACATTTAAGAGCCACAAGATGCAAACTCACACGTGCAGTGAGAAGTGAGAAGAACTGTGTGCGCTCATCCGAAGCACGCAAACCTCAGAAAGCACGCAAATACTAAGCTCTTTTATTGTGTTTGAATGGACAAATTAACACAAAAATTTGTCAAAATTCCCATCTTGGCAAGTATCCTAGCAGACAGCCGGCTAAACGTTAAGTATCAGTGCACTGGATCAGATTTCTTAATAATTACCAAACAGCAACAACAAGGAAATCACTCACTCTTGATTGAATAGCTTTTTTAACTTTAATAAAGATTAAGCTTCAATTTATACTGTAAAATATGCAATGCTTTCTGTACATAAAAACTAATGTTATAGTTACCTAAAAAAAAAAAAATCTGTTTATTTTATTTGTATCTTTACTCTATTGTATTTATTTGTGCGGTTGCTTGTAGTTAGATAGATTATTCTTATTTCTTTACTTTTAATTTTTTTTCCCCCAAACATAGCACATACGGAACCGTACCGAAACCGTGACTCTAAAACCGTGAGTAAGTTAAACCGTTGCACCCCTAATGGAAGTCAGTTACTGTTTTTGTCTCTCTTCTGAGGTAGATGTCATTCATTGCTTTTAGCAATTTTAGCAAACCCACACAGAGAAATGTTAATCTAATCTCATTTTGTAATTGACTTTTCTTTCTGTTTTAAAGGTTTTCTTTGGATTGTTTGACTACTCAAAGGAAAATATAGAAAAATACCTCAAATAAACCATAGTTTTATTAGCCTATAATAAAATTGCATGAATATAGTGATGCATGTGAACCCTTAATGGCAATGATGTTCCATGATGGCAGTGGCTTCTTTCAGCAGGATAATACATGCCACAATGCAGAAAGAAATGCTCAGGAATGATTTGAACAATATTGCAAAAAGTGCAAGATGTTGCCTTGACCTCCAAATTTGAACCTCAATCGATTGAGCATCTACAGGACATGCTAGACCGAAAACACCCACCCATACCTTGCTAAATCACAGAATAGTTAGACAGCTAGTGTTCAGAGGGTAAGAAAAAATCATCAAAATCAAAAAACTATCACACTTGCTAATAATTCTCAGCATTTCTTATCAACAGGGCATCTTTCTCTGAATCCAATGCTTGACTACCTTTCAAAACACAGTTATTTGTAAAGATATTGCAGGGTGGCGATAAAATATACTTGTTATTGCTGATAAGAGGAGTGATATTCTTCAGTGCAGCTGAAAATGAGCGACGTTTATTATTCAAATTGTCTTGCCCATGAATAAGTCATGTCAGAAAGTGCACTGTTAGATTCTTCAGAGATAACACAGCTCACAGCTACAAAAAAGCTTGTGCATGGTGGCTTTAAATTATCAGTTGTAGCCTTCATTGTTATTAGAAGTATCTCAGTCAGGGTTGTCTTTCCAAAGTCAATCCTGTTAAAGAAAGCCAGCGTCTTGTTCTGGCTGCAAGGACACCCAACCTGAAAAGGGGTGTAGGTGAGGGTTATCCACCTCTTATTAGCCTCTTCATGCACTCTGCTGACAAGATTCAGGGCTAACTGTGACAGCCAAACTATTAGCGGTAATGAGAATCAATAGTGGTTTGAAGTGCATTGGCAGTTCATCCAAGAAGAGCCTCTAAAGGATTCCATTTTTAGCCCTTAAGCACAGCGTGTCCCTCTGGCTCATACTGCCAAATAAGCTGCACTGACCAGAGGGTCAGGACGAGGTTCGGTGCGCTAATTGAAAGTGGCATTTCACATTCCTCTCAACTGTCAAACTGTTGTTTGAGAAATTTTGACTCGCATGGTTAAAGGGATTATTCACCCAAAAATTAAAATTTGTTGTTCATTTATTCACTCCCAGACCATCCAACATTTTTTTTGCTGAAATCGTGGTCTTTGGTGGTTCATTAAATGTAAATCAATGGCTACTGTCACTTTGAAAGTAAAAAAAAAAGCATATTAAGAAGCTCAAAATTAATACCCATGGCTCCTGACGATATATTGAGGTCTTGATGAAGCAAAACGATTGGTCTGTGCAAGCTACAAACTCGATCTCAATGCACAGTGGTAACATGTATTTTGAGTAGCAGCTCATCATATTACTGGAGTGTTTTCACTAGTTAGCAGTAAACCGGTTACTTTACCCGAATGATCGTAGATTTGTGTTGGATGTTATCTTTTGAATGGAAATATTGATATTATACTTGTAAACACCGTACTTCTTTCACCTATTTCAGGTAATCTCATAAAACTAGCGAGCTAAGCCAGAAGTAGTACTGACAGTGTCATGTAAACATGGCTGAAGATGCAAAAGGTGGAGAAACAGAAACCAAATCAATAGTGAGTCATTTATGCTGGAACCACTTAGAGTTCAATTGATTCACTAGCAAAAACTAGATGAAAAGAGCCATTCGTTTTTGAATTTCAACATCGCTTGTAATCATTTTCAAAAAGCAAATAGTGAAGGGTAAAATTGAGCTTTTCAAAACTCCAAATCAGTTAATAAACCATTGCGTCGCAAAACGATTCACTGATAAGCGCTCTAATTGGATTGCGAACCATTTTATTCAGATTGGGAATTCAAACAGAGTATCACAAATCATTCAATTCAGATCGGGACTTCAGTGTCAATCATCAAGTGAATCGATCACTTTTCACAATTCAGTTTGGGAATTCAAATCGCAAATCATTTTTATTGACATGGCGATATATTGGGGTCTTGTGAAGCAAAATGATTGGTCTGTGCAAGAAACTGGCCATTATTTCAGACATTAATCCAAAGTCTCAGAGAAACGGTCTGGAATGATATCGGATTCACTAACAAATTATTTTAAACCAGTTCTCCGATTCAGACTGTGATTGCTGTGAGCTGCGTCTAAACCAGTTTGCAGCTTAAGCTGGTTAACCCTCTACTGCATGCATTGATTAGGGTTGGGTATCATTTGAATTTTATCGATTCCGATTCCACTTATCGATTCCGATTCTTTTCAATTCCCAGTTTCGATTCCCAGTAGTAAACAACAACAACAAAAGTCAAACATTAATATATCAAAATGTTTATTTTTAGTGCCATTAGTTTTAGCTCAAATTAACAAAAATTATTTTCTTTTATTTCGACGTTGTGAACCAACTGCAGATGCTTAAATATGTTGCTCGTGACACCCTGCTTGCAACATATTAGTTTATTACAGGGGTTCTCAACCTTTTTTACACCTCCTTCTTGAGTAAATTTTGCAAGGCCCCCTATGCCTGACATTTCCTCTAAAGGCATTTATTTTTAAACCTTTTTTATTACCAAAACATTTGTTTTGCCTTTTTATTTTTCTACTGCATGTTATAATTAAACTCAAAATTCAATTAAACTACTATACTTTTGAATTTAAAAGAAAACCCTCTGCTCAGTTCTAACTTTTTAACGTGTGTATACACATATACAGATTTAAAGCTCCTGAATTCTTTAATTCAGACATTCTTCACAACTTCAGAGTACTTTTTCTTAAGTAAGTGAACCTCTCAAACATTCAACAGGGAGATGCCAAAAACACTTATTAAACCTGTCCATTTTAACTGGACTGACTGAATATCTACTGTTTGTATTTATTATAAATAAACAATAATAAACAAATGAAAAATACAGTGAATACATTCTAAATCTGTTTCTGCTGGTGCTAATATGTGCATAAACACCACTGACCCTTACCAGATCCACCACTATGGGTGAGCAGGACACTCACAAGACATTCATTTTGACAACTATGCAAATATTTAGAAATTTCACGCAAAAATACTATGGATCAGAGCCCCGAAATCATGAATAGTTTGTGAATGTACAAGTTTACAAGAATGAATACATTAGGCACGCGCAAGTTCTTTACTCTGGTCTTCATTACATTTACAATAGCGTGAGGGTTTGTTTCATGCATGCAGCCATAGCAGCCAAGAGATGAAGTAGATACATGTCTTCCCGTGGGGCTATAGGTTACTTTTATGCGGGAGAGAGTGGGACGAAATAACATACATTTCTGCTGGAGCGGGCAGCACGGGAATAAAAAAAATCCGTCACTTGCAGGTCTCTAAGATAAAGTTTACGGTTTTTACAAAGCGTAGCCACACTTTTGAGCACTTCCCACGATCCATCTTGTAGACTGATATGTTTACATTACCATGGAAGGTCCTGGCAGATTGTCAGATGAAAAAATGCACCCAGGAATCGAAATTTGAATGTTATAACAAGTATCCGATTCTTTATCTTAAGTATCCGATTCCAGAATCGGAATCGATCTTCGATTCCCAACCCTAATTATGATAGACCTATTAAAAAAATATATATTTGACTGTTGTTCTTTTCTTAGAATGGCTTAACTTGAACTGGAAAAATTGGGGACTTTTTTTCAAGGTACTTTATGATAAATTGCCATATGGCAACAACATCCAATAGTGGATCTTACTTAGAAATTTTTAGAAAGTTTCCTTATAATTAATCATTTAATTGTTTGAAATGTTGTTTGTGTTGATTTGATTGGTGTTGCAGTATTATAAGCTTTAACACAGAACTTAAAAATGACACCTTATATATACTTTCCAACAGCTTTTATTTATTCCATTCATTTTTGCTGAATATTACTGAAAACAAATAATAATATTGTATTATCATGTATCATAAACACTGGTATAAAACCAAAAGCATTGCAGTTCATGAAAATTCATTTTCTTCTTTCCCTTGCCATAGAACATGGTGGTGCTCACTGATATACTGTTCCCTGTATTCATATCTAATGAAATAGCATTGCCATTAAATACAAATACCATTAACATATGACTAATCAACATTATATTACTAGCATTAATGTTGTTATTGTTACAACTTAAAAGATCACAGCTGACCTTGCTAGCTATCTAACCTATTGCAATATTGCACATTCCACTATTGCACTATTGTGCACATACATTTGATCGATTTACAAAAAACTAATTTTATAAAAAAAAAATATTTTATTATTTATACTTTTTATTGACGTTTTCGTTTGCATTCAGCAACTACTCACAATAGACTTCAGTCAGTCAGAAATCACGCCACAGAAAAACACTGCACGTCATGTGACTTAACCAAAGCACATCAATGGCTAAACTAAGGTCTTCTCTTTCCAACAAAAAAATTTGAACGTTTGTCTTAAAGAGACAGTGGCATGGAAATGAACAAAGAGCATGTTGCCATATGGCAACACCGTGCGGTAGAGGGTTAAAAAAAAAAGTAAAATACTAAAAAAGGTTTCAAACTGTTGAACTTCGAGCATGAATCACAAATCATTTCATTCAGATTGGGAATTCAAATCGCAAATAATTTTACTGACATAGGTACTCCGAAGTGGGTTTGCGAATCATTCGATTCAGATCAGAACTTCGAGCATGGATTGCAGATCATCTGATTCAGATCAGGAATTCAAATTGCATATCGCAATCATTTGATTTAGATCAGGAAGGTTCGTGAATCACTTTATTTAAATGTGGACTTTTGAGAAAATCTTTAAAAAAAAAAAAAAAAACAGAAATTTGGACTGCAGATCACAAATCATTCAATTCAGATTTGAACTTCGAGCGTGGATCGCCAATTATTTGATTCAGATCGGGAATTCAAATCATGAATCTTTTGATTTAAATTGGGACTTTAAATTGGGTTTGTGAATCATTCGATTTAGATCGGGAATTCAAATTGTGAATAATTTGATTTGCTTTGGGACTTCAGAGCGGGTCTGCAAATCATTTGATTCAGATCGGAACTTCAAGCAGGGGCCGCGAATCATTTATTTGAGATCAGGAATTTAAATCGCAAATCATTTGATTTACATCTGGACTTCAAAGCGGGTTTGTGAATTATGTGATTCAGATCGAAACTTCAAAGCAGGATCGCAAATCATTCTGATTGGAACTTTTGAGAAGGATCGTGAATCATCTGATTCAGATCAGGAATTTAAATAGCGAATTATTTTTATTTTACTATCAGGACTTCGGAGCAGGTTCACAAATCATTTGATTCAGATCAAGAATTCAAATTGCACATCATTTGAATTACATCTTCGGAGCGCATTCGAGAATCATTTGATTCAGATAGGGACTTTGATCACAAAGCATTTGTTTTATTTGTTGAATTTAAATCGTGTATCGCAATTATTTTATTCAGATCGGGACTTTAATCAATTAATACCCATGGTTCCTGTCAATATATTGAGGTCTTATAAAGCGAAACGATTGGTCTGTGCAAGAAACTGAACATTATTTACCACATTAATCCAAAGTTAATTTCAAAGGTCTGGAATGATGTCCAATTCACTTACGAATCATTCTTTTGAACCAGTTCTCCGAATCAGACTGAAGCTTCTAAAACTTCAAGATGATTAAAAAAAAAAAAATCATATGTAAAATACTAAAAAAGGATTCAAACTATTAGACCCTCTGTATGTGTCGCATTAAAAAACATCCAGCTCCTTATGTAATCAATTAGCGTGATTATTCATAGCAGAGATCCTAATCTGGTATTCTTGTTTGGACAAAAAGACACATTAGCATCTCAGAGCCTACAGCTAAAGAGTTCAGTCTAATCTGAGCATATTTAATAACTGTAATCCAACACAAGAAAAGAACATGGAGAGCCCATGGCAAGACATCGAAAGCAGAATGAGAAATGGAGCTCGACTCCCGCTGAAACCCATTTAGAAACTCGCACTCTATCGTGATGGTTTCATAGAAGAATCCTGATCAGAAGCTGATCCTCTTTTCTTTTCTCTCAGATTTTTTTCCTTTGAGGCATATTGTGTGCGTGAACAGTCAGTGCAATGTTCACATGAGTGTTCTTACAGCTACTGCTCTACTCATGCACAGACAAAATGACTTAAAGGTTCCTTTAACAATGACAAAACATGACACAATAGGAACAATGAACATTCAGTCCATTGTACTTTTAAGCACATTAAGCTAATTCAAAGCATGTCTGTTATAAAACTAATGCAGCAGCTGTCAGAGGAACACTCTGTGTAAAGGTGACAGCTTAGTTAAACAATTAAAGTTATTCAGTGCTCATTTAATGAATCAGTAAAAGAAATACACCAGCAAGTCATTTTACAGGCATCTGGTGCTTTTATCTGTAAGTTTATTTGTCTTTTTCCTTTAACCTTATCACTACAATATATAAACACCATTTCTCAGCACATTGTAACACTGTGAACGCTGCTAAACGGTGAATCCTCTGAGATCAAATTATCCAAAGGACTCTTCAAAGTGGTAGGTGGTCTCTTTGTTGAAATCATCGATGTGAATGATACAATTGTCTTTGTGAACAGTGGTAATTATCTCTAAAATCATTATGATTAAAATCCCATGGTTTTATGTGCTAATTAAAGAGCATGTAAAATCAAAATTGTCTTTTTGTGGCCTTTTCTTTTAGCTTTAAGGCCATCTATACTACACTCCCGAAAGAGAATTTCAAATATTTAGAATTTATCATCTCCATAACTCATCTAATGTCTGTGTTTTTTTCCCGCTTATTAATATTTCTGTTTTTGTGTGTAAGAGGTCAGATCATCTTTGATCAAGGATTTTGCTTTTTATCAAAACCAAAAAACATAAAAGCATAAAAGCATTAAAAAGAATTGCATCATATTTTACATTTGGGCACTTTGATCTGAATTTAGTTTGGCATCAAATTTGTAATTGTTTATTGTTTCATTTAGTGATGCAAAAGGCATGAAACATGATTTTAAAAAAATTGCTGGATACTTTTGAGGCAGGTATGAAAATAGAGAAATGCAACCTATTTTTATCAGAATTTACTTAAATTTACTTGGATGCAAGTTTATCTGTGGTGGGTTAAACAAAAAGATTTCTGAGGCTGGGAGATTTATTTAATATTCAAATTTTCACATTAATTTCTGTTAATGCAACACTTTTAAAACACTGCAAAAATTAACGTATTTTTTGTTTTTTAACTCTGTGGCATTTTGTTTGAATTAAAATGTACATGTAGTATTTATTTGTTTATTTATATAAAAAATGTGAATCAACTTACCTATAATGACTTAAAACCTCTTTCACTTTGTAAACATTCAGGATGCACGCACAACATGGTTGCAGAAAACCCAGAGAGAATTACACGGATACGGTACAAAATAGTTTGATTTAAAAAAATTATAGATTATATACTCTTCTGGCTTTTTTTTTCTGAGTTATAAATCTAGTTATAAAGTCCGAATTAGGAGATGTAAACTTGCATTAGCGAAGGAAAAAAAGTCAGAATTGTGAGATGAAATAAATATATGTTATGTAAAAAGTAATAGGTTTAAATAATATTTCATGCTGTAACTGTAGGGCTAATACAATACATCCCATATGAACAGCATATGTGAATATTACGTAAACCTATTGTTTAAATCAAATTTATGCTTTAAAAGTAATCATAGCAGTTTTCATCCATGGTATTAGCGTCGTATGTCATCTTCGACAACAATATTCTATAAAAATTATTTGCATTCCAATTTTGACATCAAAAGGCACACAAATATATATTTTTCTCTTATTCCATGGATTTTACCCGTTTGCCTCTACTTGTACTCCATAAGTATTGGAACTGTAAAGACAAAACTGTTCTGTTTGCTGTGGAGTCAAGAAATCTGTAAATATGATTAAAAGAGGAATATTAGACAAAACTACAGAATGTCATATTTTATTAATGGGTGATTCAACACATACATGTTTTACCAGCTAAGAAGATCAGCAATTTTAGAGTTTCATCCCCCTATCTGATGTGAGCGTAAATATTTCCTTGCAAATCTTTCTAAGTGATCAGCTGTGTCCTGTTGCATTAATTGTTCAGATATTAAAAGCAGGGAATGTCTCTTCTAAGTCTTTGCATTCGATGATGACACACACAAACCAGGATAAAAACTAGGGAGCTGACTTTGAGAGAAAAGCAAGCAATTTGGATGCTAAAAGAAAATAGGAAATCAATTAGAACTATAGGAAAAACAAAGGCCATGGAGAAATCAAGAGTTCGGAGACCACGGGAGACATCAGCAGCCAACAATGACCTAATCGGCTGAGAAAAACACTGCAAAAAATGCTTTTCTTACTTTGATTTTTTGTCTTGTTTCCAGCCAAAATATCTAAAAATTCTTACATTAAGAAGGATTTTCTAGACGAGTAAAAATTATACTTCAAACCGAAAACAAGATTATTTTTCTTACTCCATTGGCAGATTATTTTGCTTGTTTCAAGCAAAAACACACTATTTTTTTTACTTAATTTCTTTTGAAAACAAGACCATTTTTACTAGAAAATCTTTCTTGATTTTTTTTACATTTTGGCTGGAAACAAGACAAAAAAAATCTTAGTAAGAAAAGTAGTGAACTACAAGAGTTGATGACAGGCAAATCATAAAAGCTGTGAAAATTAACCCTAAAATACGTGTCTGTAAAATCGCCAAAAACCTGCAGAAGCTGGGGTAATGCTCTGACAATCTACTGTCCGCAGGACATTTGACTAAACCTAACCTGGTGTACCACCAGTTTCCTATAAATGAACAATTTATCCAGCTCAATTATTTAACAAAGTTAAGTGTTCTCTCATGTCACTTTTGTTGTAGCAAATAGGGGAAAACATGGCCCAAGTACAAAATATGAGCTTTTGAAATTGTTTTCATCAACTCACCAAATATGCCTTGACTAGTTTTTCAGGGTCTTCTTTCAAATAGATGCACAGAGACTTGATGACACAGGCTTCTCTGGTACGGTATGTGCAGTGGCATCCTGTAGAGTGAGGACAAGATTAACTCAAACTTCAGTGGCGGCACAGTTTAAGAGTACTGAATGTGTTACTGTCTGTGTAGAATATAACAGATGAATTTTATACACATGCCTATGTCTTTAATGTGTATGCATAATTTAAACATATAGTAGTCAACATTTGAAGTGGATCAAAAAAAGTTAATCAAAGTTGTCCTAAGACAAGAACAGGTATTGTTTTGGTTTTAGTGCAACTTTGATTAAAGGGGTCATCGGAAGCCCATTTTCCACAAGTTCTTTAGGGTCTTAATGAAAAGTCTCCAATTCTTTAGGGTCTTAATGAAAAGTCTCTAATATGCTTTGATTAAAAATTCCCAATAGTGGTGTAAATAGTGTAAAAAAAAAAACCTTTTACCTTGTCAAAATCAGCTCTGCAAAATATCAACTCATTTTAAAGGTGCCATAGAATGCATTTAAACAATATTTTTTAATTGTTCTCTGATATCTACAAGGTATATGGCATAGGAACGGGCAAAAAATCTCCAGAAATGGTTTTACAGGTCCATTTACAACCCTAGGATTTGTCCCTAGAATGAAATGCTCTGTTATTGCCATTTTTCAGAAGAGTCGAACATGAGAACCAGAGATGAGGGGTTACATACTAATACCGGCGAAAAATGTAAAGCTGCGATTTTCTAGGCCAATAAGATTAGGAACTACACTCCCATTCCCATGCATGATATTACTCCGCCTGCTTCGGCCATATTACGCCAGCAAACTTCCTTGACTATTACGCCGGAATGGGAGTGTAGTTCCTAATCTTACCGGCCCATAAAATCGATGCTTTACATTTTCCGCCAGTATTAGTACACGATATAACTACAGAAGAGTCAAATTTAAAAAAAAAAAAAAAAAAAAAAACGAAAAATATCGAAACTCATTGGTCATTTTTGAACGCGATGCTATTGGTCTAATAGGATTCAATGATCTATGCAAAGCTATGCTAAAATTTATATCGCCAGAACAGGAGAATGGCTGAATGGATTTCAAAATGGTAAAACTCAACTTAATAACTTGGGGGGAGTTGGAAAATGAGCCTATTTCCAAAAAAGTGTTCCTTTAAAAAGTAATGCGTTACTTTACTAGTTACTTGGGAAAAGTAATATTATTACGTAACTTGCATTTCTTGTAATGCGTTACCCCCAACACTGATGATGACAGAAGCAGAATGAATTTGGAAAACCATTTTGACTACCAATAATCAAGAAAATGCCACCAGACTCATCAGAAATCACTTCATATTGGATCAGGACAATAACCCAAAACACCCTGCCAGTTCAGTCAAGGAGTTTATAAGGGCAAAAAAATGAAAAGTCTTAGATTACCCTAATCAATCTCCAGATTTAAATCCGACTGAACATGAACTTTACCGGCTGAAGAGAAGACTAAAGGCAGAAACTCCCCCAAAACAAGCAACAGTTGGAATTGGCTGCATTAAAGGCTGGGAAAAAGCATTTCAAAGCATAAGACCATAAGTCTGGTGATGTCTATGGGTCACAGACTCACTGCTGAGATCGCACACAAAGGGTCTGCAACTAAATATTAGCTTTTAATATTTTAAATCTGTCTTAAATCCTTATTCTCAGATCAAATAGTGGGATAAACTCTAAAACTGTGTTTTTATTTGGTAAAACATATGTCAAAATACCTAATAATAAAATGTGACATTCTGTAGTTTTGTCTTATAGCCATCTTTAAAATCATATTTGCAAATGTCTCAACTCCACAGCAGAGAATGCAATTTTGTCTTTACTGTTCCAATACTTATGGAGGGCACTGTATAAATACTGAGATGCATACAGAATATCATCAGAAGGGTTACTGTATATCTTACCAACATAATAGCCAATTATAAATTCTAACCTAAAATGATTTCATCTTGTGCTAATTGGTTCAACAGGTTCAACACTCTGGTTAAAATGACATTATTAATAGATACAATAATAATTATTACACTTATGACATGTCACATCTTAAGTTCATTTCTGTGTGAAGCGTTCATTATTTCTGGCACTGTTTTGTTAGTGTGTTGACACTTGCTGATACGTACAGTGTTAAGTCTTTGCTCTGAGAAATAATGCAATTGCACTCATTATGTCCACATATGTGATTATTTTAGCCACTGTATATCGCAGAGTCCAGCAGAACAGCGGTTGCTCTGTTGTGCAATGG
>NC_133376.1:43462797-43506024 GCF_049309525.1 Garra rufa | reverse complement strand
ACACTTTTTGTTTTTATGCTTAAACCCTTCTTCGTCTTTGACCCATGTGTGAATGCACACTGTTATGCTCAAGGATATGTTGTTTATTTGCTACTGACTGTCTTATATAAAACTCTTATTGAAAACATTTCAACAAGTTTAATGCAACAATCCTTGAAAACTTATAAAACAAATTATCTGGGCTCTTATGAAGTGCTCATTGTAGCAGCTAAAAGCACAAACAAAAACATAAGCATCCACATTTACCGGTCAATGATGCTTATTTAGTGCCTAGAAATGTATGCAGGTTTAAGAAAGAAAAAAAGACTTGCTATTAACATTAAAAAAGTCTGGTTCCTGGCTGCATGTTTGTGGGTGAAAAATAGGGCAGGAAAAAACTACACTTGATTTACTGTATATTGGACATTATATTGCACCTACATTGGATTGTTTTCTTTTTTTTATTTTTTTATTATTGTACTAAAATTACTAAGACTAAAAATTAATTAAAGCTAAATAATTGAAAAACAAATGTCTAAAGCACATAATCACTAAAACTAAAATTAAAATGAAACCTAATTAAAATGAAAAATAAATAAAAGCTAAGCATTGAGCATTTTAAGAAATATGTTGATAAGATATTTTTATCATTTAAATATTTATTTATTTATTTATTTAGAAAAAAAAAATGCAAAAAATGGTCAAAAGCATTTGGCACAGAAACAAAGAAAAAATAAATAATAACAATAACAAATGGGGAGCAAAACAAAACAATAAAATACGGCCCATTTAATACCTACTTTTTTTTGGTTCATGTTTGCATTGTTTACACTTGAACAAATAAATGTCTTTTTTTTTCTTTTCTTTTTTTTTACCAAAACTAAAATTAAAATGAAACCTAATTAAAATGAAAAATAAATAAATAAAAGCTGAGCATTGAGCATTTTAAGACATACATGTTGACGTGAGTTTTGTTCAGATTTGTTCCAAGTTTTAGGTTTGATATTTTTATTATTTAAATATTTAAGAAAAAATGCAAAAAATGTCACAAAGCCTTTGGCTCAGAAATAAAGAAAAATAAACAAATTAATAATAACAATAACAAATGGGGAGCAAAACTAAACAATATGGCCCATTTAATACCTCTTTTTTGTTTTTTGTTTTGTTTTGTTTTGTTTTGTTAATGCTTGCTTTGTTTACACTTGAACAAATAAATGTCAAAAGCACATAACATTTACCGAAACTAAAATTAAAATTAAACCCGATTAAAATGAAAAATAGATAAATAAAAGCTGAGCATTGAAAATTTTAAGTCATATCAGTTGATGTGAGTTTTGTTCAGATTTATTCCTAGTTTTAGACATGTAGCCAATAAAAAGACACTTGATATTTGTATTATTTAAATATTTATTTATTTATTTAGAGAAAAAAATGGTCACAAAGCCTTTGGCTCAGAAATAAAGAAAAATAAACAAATTAATAATAACAATAATAAATGGGGAGCAAAACAAAACAAGAAAATATGGCCCATTTAATACCTCCTTTTTTGTTAATGATTGCTTTTACACTTGAACAAATAAATATCAAAAGCACATAACATTTACCGAAACTAAAATTAAAATGAAACCTAATTAAAATGAAAAATAAATAAATAAATAAAAGCTGAGCATTGAGCATTTTAAGTCATATCAGTTGATGTGAGTTTTGTTCAGATTTGTTCCTAGTTTTAGACGTGTAGCCAATAAAAAGACACTTGATATTTGTATTATTTAAATATTTATTTATTTATTTAGAGAAAAAAATGGTCACAAAGCCTTTGGCACAGAAGTAAAGAAAAATAAACAAATTAATAATAACAATAATAAATGCGGTCCATTTAATACCTACTTTTCTTTTTCTTTTTTTTTGTTAATGCTTGCTTTGTTTACACTTGAAGTGATTAATCTCTTCAGGACTAATTCTTAATACTGCGCAACAAGAACAAAAGATCCTAAAATAGAAGGTGCTTGAATACAATGACTTATTCAGTCAGTACCATTTAGAGAGCTTTCTCTACCACAATTCATCAGCTGGCTTGATGTAGATACAGCCACCGGAGATAGAAACAGGACCAGCCAGATTGCTCTCACAGTCATTGTGGGTTTGGAAAATACAAGCCCTGGGAAGAATAGGTAGCGTGATAAGGAAATAAGCAATCTTTTCTTTCCATGTTGTTTTGTTGGCGCCAAAATGAACTGGGACTTGGAGCAGGTCTCAGACCCCCGAATAATACAAAGCCCCTCCAAAATCTGCGGTGTCCTCAAAGGGCAGTCCTGTGAAAGCACTTCAAGCCATGTTGCATAAAGGTCCAGGCGGAAAGCCAACATGCCTGTGTTTAACAGCCATAAGCATGTGTTTGCTTTGTGTCTATGGCCATGCTGCAGGTCTGGAGAAATCATTCACAGCTGTCTCTAATGGCCCAGAAGAGGATTTTGGCAGGTTAAGAATCTGGCAGCATTTGTGGCCGACGAATTTCACCACATGGAAAATAATACAACAACAGCAAAAAAATGTCAATAAGAACACAATGGCCTGTGTGAGAGAGAGACGACTGAAACAAATGATTTCTAAATCAAATCTTAACAAGGGGTCAAAGAAATTACATGTTAATCACTGCATAATTGAGAGTATCGTCCTCATTAATCAGTGGAATGAAATGGAAATTTCTAATTATTGACAGAATCATAGCTGATGCCTTCCAGACCTATATTTCTGCTCATTCTGAAACCCCCCTCCTACTCTCTTATGCTCTTTTAACACCAGCAACAGTGATATTAAAATGTGCTTTTCTCAAATTTAACTGCACAAACTGAGGTCGTGCTATTAGGACCACCACCCCTTGTAAAAATAATTCTGCTATGAACAGTAAGACTAATAATGATGTTTTCAAACCATCTGAAATCGATGTGTCATCATGTCAAGCCCACATACTGTCCCTTGTTAAGGCTGTTGTTCATCCACCTCCACAACATTGCACGCCCACTTTTAAGCCCAAAAGACAATCATTCTCTGGTCTGTGCATGTATAACCTTTTGAGTCAACTATTACAATTCTCCCTTGATTGGCCTGCTACCTGCTAAAATCACTGCAATGCTGTACAAATTCAGAAATGAGTGAAGAGTCCTGACCCACACTAAACAATCGGCCCACAGATACTTTTCCTGAGCAGTTCTGTATATTCATTAAAAATGAATGTATCCAATGGATTCTCCTCAGTGAATGGGTGCCGTCAGAATGAAAGGACAAAAAAAAGCTGATAAACACACCACAATAATCCACACCACGTAGGGCTGCTCGATTTTGGCAAAAATCATAATCACTATTATTTTGGTTAATATTGTAATCACGATTATTTAACAGGATTATGATTGGGTCCAAAACTTTATATTAGTGAATAATTTAATGATAGCAGTACAGCTGAAAAAAGATACAAAGAAAGTGCTTTAAAAATACTGAATACTTTCATGCAAGTCTAAAGTAGTCTAACAATACTACAGAAATTAAATGTTATTTGAAACAGCGTCTTCACTGCAATAGTTAAACATGCTTTGTTTCTTATTAAAACTACAAAAGTCCTTCATTCAAGAGCAGTGAGTGATTCTTCTCTTCGTATTTTTAAGTTTTATTAATATTAAGCACAGAGACCGCAGAAGGAATATTTGTTGTCGCTTTAAGTGCCACATGGATCCAATATACTGTTACACACGGATTTTCATTCTCAACTGTTTATGTTTACTTATCATTTAAGGCATAATTGACAAGGGTTTATGTGAATAATCACCAAGCGCCTCATTTTGAAATATTTTTGCGTGTATTGGACCATTTAGGCACGCACCTCGAACTAAAAAATATAATTTTACATGTCCGTTTTTTGCTCCGTCTTTGAGCTCATACACAGAACAGCGCAAGTTTTCTTATGCGCTATTAAAAACACAACATTAAATAAATAATTAATTAATAAATCAAGCACGTCCTGTTTTCTGAAAGTCACATTACATGATTTTGCTGATTTGCATGTGAAATTAGGCTTTTATGGATGAGCGAAAGCGCACCACTGGAAAGGGGGCAAAATGGGGCGCAATAATTGTTTCATAATCAATTACTGCATTTTTATGATTGTTTGAAGCAAAAATCGAAAATGTTGATTAATTGCACAGCCCTAACATCACTCGATTCCATCAAGTAACGTCTTGTTTTTGGTTACACTTTTATTATTTTGACGGCACCCATTCACTGCAGCGGATCCATTGGTGAGCAAGTGATGCAATGCTAAATTTCTCCAAATCTGTTCAGATGAAAAAACAAACTCATCCTGGATGGCCTGAAGGTGAATACATTTTCAGTAAATGTTCATCTTAGAGTAGTATTAAAATGATTTTTAGATACACTATATTGCCAAAAGTATTGGGACAACCCCTTCTAATTAACAGGTTTGACTACTTTAGTAATTTCCATGAGAACAAATATTAATGTTTAAGCATGTAATGATATTCTAGGGAATTGTGTGCTTCTAATTTTATAGCAAGAGTTTGGACAGGACCCTTTTCTATTCTAAAATGAGAATGCATCTGTATATTAGGCAAGGTTCAAAAAGAAATGATTGATTCAGTCAGTGTGGAAGAACTTGCAAAGTCCTAATCCCAGCTGAACACCTCTGGTGTGACTTTAAATGCAAACCTTGAGACAAAAACTCATCGCCAAACACCAATGAGTTGTTCATATGGCTACAGTCATTTTAGACAGATGGAAATACAATTTTTAAATACATGAATTGTTTCCATCTTTGTTGCCACAGTTTTGGAAGTGCATTTGTCTGTTCTAAAGAAGGGGGTGTCCCAATACTTCAAGTCATTAGTGAATTGGTGATGAGATTTCGGCTCAAGGTTTGCATTTAAAGTCACACCAGAGGTGTTCAGTTGGGATTAGGACTTTGCTTTCTGCAGACCAGTAGATTTTTAAGAATTTTTATTCAGAAGCATTTGCACCAAAACAAAAGCTTGCTTTTGCAAGAGAGCAAATTAAGTCATAAGTATTGTAATTGTACTACTATAACGTAAAATGAATACACTTAACAAATATTTTTATTTAATTTACAGTGCAGTCATATTACTGTCTTGGACATAATAAAAATGGTTTATTATTCTTATTCTTATTATGTAATTCCACTTAGAGCTATCAGGCATGAGGAATCTTAGACTGCAGAGTTTCAGTTGATAAGAAAACAATTATACAGTTCAGGGCTGCGTTCTCCGATAACGTTGTCTCTTAGCGTGCTACGAAGACTCAAAAGGTACACCTTAACTACAGGTATACCTTTCCTACGTGTGTTCTCCAAACTATACCTTAGGATATTGCTTAAGGTAAACCTTCTTAAGTGCGACCTTAGCAGGTGCTGTCCATGGTGGAGGTGCTGAATAGGTTGATATCGATTGTGCGCTCTTTCCTTCACAGCGGTATAGGTAAAGTATTGAGAAAACAATGTTTTTTTTTCATAAAGAAGCGTTTTAGAAATAGTACAAACTGCATTTATCGGGGCTCATTGAAATATGTACATGCAGAAATACATGTGTATGTGTTTCAACTTATTCTCATCATTTTGCGTACGAATAACACGACTTTGCAATAGCGTGCAATGCATAAGCCAAAGTCCATTTTTGCGTGCATATGATACGCCAATCCTTCCAATTAACTTCAA
This sequence comes from Garra rufa, assembly GCF_049309525.1. Classification (NCBI taxonomy): domain Eukaryota; kingdom Metazoa; phylum Chordata; class Actinopteri; order Cypriniformes; family Cyprinidae; genus Garra; species Garra rufa. The sequence goes on along the minus strand of NC_133376.1, from coordinate 43,500,311 downwards.
TGGAGAGAGGATGCGTATAAATACCACGCATCATCTTTTATATAGATGATATAAAAGATGATGCGTGGTATTTGTATGCATCCAAAATTGCATCCAAAATTGGACTTTGGCGTATGCATTACACACTATTACTCTCCGCGCACGGCGCCGTCTTTGATTTAAAACAAGTACTCACTGTCTCGCTGCCATAGCTATAAAGTTTGTGTAAACTCATCTTTCTTTATATAGACTCATAGCCTTTTCTGTCAAATGGTTCGCCCGCTGATGTGCCTCGAAATAGTAATTAAAAAAAGCTAACAACCATGGAAACTTTATTAATGAAAACACTTCCATACACTGGCCAGAGGAGAACTGGTCCCCCGACTGAGCCTGGTTTCTCTCAAGGTTTTTTCTCCATTTCTGTCACCTGTGGAGTTTTGGTTCCTTGCCGCTGTCGCCTCTGGCTTGCTTAGTTGGGGACACTTTCCAGCCATATCGTATACTATTTGAACTGAACTGGATGATGATATCACTGAATTCATTGATGAACTGCCTTTTACTGAAAATTGATTGTTTACAATAATGCGTTACTTACACACTATTGTTCTGTTTAAATACTGTGCAGTTGCTTTGACACAATCTGTATTGTTAAAAGCGCTATATAAATAAAGGTGACTTGACTTGACACTGGGTGTAGGCTATAACAACTTAAGTATTTTATGTGTAAAATTTTAAAGTAAAGTAAAAAATGCAATTTTAATACTAAATCAGATTTTATATTAAATGTTCATATAAAATTTTCTATTTGTAATTAAACTGCGATGTAAAAAAGCTTTTTGCGTGGTGCCCACTATAGGTATGAACCGTCAGCAGCGGTAAGGTATAGCTAAGAGCGCTCCAGACCAACCTTACGAACGTATGACTTACAGAAGGTATACTTAACAAAGAAGGTTTCTGAAAACACATATTAACGATAAGGTACTTCTTAAGGTACAACTTAAGAACGACGTAGCGTTAAGGTGGTTTCGGAGAACCCAGCCCTGATCAGGTTCAGAATCTGCAAAACGTAAATCTTACCAAATTAAAAGGGATCATACAAAATGCATGATATTATTTAGTACTGACCTGAATAAGGTATTTCCCATAAATGATGTTCACATATAGTCCACAAGAAAAAATAACAGATGAATTTATATAAATGACACCATTCAAAAGTTTACATCCCCTTGATTCTTAATATCTGAATGATCTACAGTGTTTCTTGTTTTTGTTCAGTGATAGTTGTTCATGAGTTCCTTGTTTGTCCTGAACAGTTAAACTGCCTGCTGTTCTTCAGAAAAATCCTTCAGGTCCCACAGATTATTTGGTTTCCAGCATCTTTGTGTATTTGAACCCTTTCCAACAATGACTGTATGGTTTTGAGATCCATCTTTTCACGCTGAGGACAACTATTACAGAAGGTTCAAATGCTCACTGATGCTCCAAAAGGAAAAACCATGCATTAAGAGCTGGGGGTGAACTTTTGAACAGAATTTAATGTGTACATTTTACAGTATGTGTACATTTTTCTTATTTTGCCTAAATATCATATTTTTTTTCATTTAGTATTGCCCTTCAGAAGATACTTGCATGCTCCCAGATGACAAAATAAGTCAAATGTACCCTGATCTTCAAATTGAATGCATCTCATTTCCTTCTGGAGCATCAGTGAGCGTTTGAACCTTCTGTAATAGTTGCATATGAGTCCCTCAGTTGTCCTCAGTGTGAAAAGATGGATCTCAAAATTATACAGTCATTGTTGGAAAGGGTTCAAATACACAAAGATGCTGGAAAACCAAAGAATTTGTGAGACCTGAAGGGCTTTTCTAAAGAACAGCAGGCAGTTTAACTGTTCAGGACAAACAAGGGACTCATAAACAGCTATCACTAAACAAATAAACCCAGTTAATACCACAGTATTAAGAATCAAGGGGTGTAAACTTTTAAACAGGGCTATTTTTATAATTTCAACTATTATTTTCTTTTGTGGACTATATGTAAACACCTTTTCTGTTAAATATCTTATTCAGGTCAGTATTAAATAAACAATACCATGCATTTTGTACGATTCCTCTTATTTTGGTAAAATAAACATTTTGCAGATTCTGAAAGGGGAATGTAAACTGTGTGTGTGTGTGTGTGTGTGTGTGTGTGTGTGTGTGTGTGTGTGTGTGTGTGTGTGTGTGTGTGTGTGTACAATGTCCAAAATGTCCCCACAAGGATAGGAATACCAGTAGATTTTGACCTTGTGGGGACATTTCTCATGTCCCCATGAAGAAACAGGCTTATAAATCATGCACAGTGAGTTTTTTTGAGTAAGTAAAAGTGTGCACAATCTCCTGTGAGGGCTAGGTTTAGGTGTAGGGTAGGTGTAGGGCGATAGAAAGTACGGTTTGTACAGTATAAAAACCATTACGCCTATGGAATGTCCCCATAAAACATGTAAACCCAACATGTGTGTGTGTGTGTGTGTGTGTGTGTGTGTGTGTGTGTGTGTGTGTGTGTGTGTGTGTTTGTATTACAGTTTACAGTGATGTTTCTAACATCTCAGTTTAAAATAAAAACCAAAATATCAGAATGTATTATACTTCTACTTTTTCACCTCTTAAACTTAGTTTTTACTAAATGTTCCAAACTTCCCTGCACTCAAGCTACAGACATTTGTCTCTTTTATGTTTTTACCTCATCATAATTCTGTGTATATTTCTTGACTATGGAGCGCTCATAAAATCTGCTTTGACTGGCCCACATTTCCCAGCATCATTTCACCCCACAGACGGTTAAAACCCACCATCACTGTTTGTGCATCACGTACAATGAGTCACTGGAAGTCTTGGCTCTGTTGTATCTCCCTACACCTCCGTACAGTAACAATAACATAAGGCCATTTCACACAAATCCAACACACAATTTTCTCAATGACACGCCACCATTTGTTCTTTTGTCTTGGATTCCTCTCGCACAGATGAAGACAAATCTTCATAGCCTCCTCATTGCTGAGGAATGACATGAATGACATTTGCCAAGAGAATCTGTGTACAGCATACATTTGGGATGTTCCTGATGCTACTCCGTTTCCATTTCAGCAGCCAAGAGAAACAAATCATTACAGTGACAAGAGAACAGAGCTTAAGTACATTTCTTTTCAAACATCACATGCTTTGAGCATATATAAATACCCACAGGAAAAATCAAAATGCAGGGGAAAAAAAAAAACATGTTACAGACACTCAGCCAAGGCTCTTTTTCCACATTAACTTACTGATGGTACAATTACAGGCACAGCAGATGTTTCTGGAGCGTTAAAATACTCATATGTGTGCACACTTTGATGTAACGAGAACAAATGGAAGCGTGTAACTGAAGTCACGCAATATGGTTGCAATGCACGGGCTGAGATGGAGTCCATAAATACAAATTTTGACTAAAATTATTAACTGTAGAAACTGTTGAAAATGTCTCATGTCCAAGTATAGCAGAAGGAGTGCAAGGGTGTTTGTAGCTTCTCGTCGTCTCAAGTGAAAAGAGTCCACTCACAGTCGCCATGACACTCAAAACTATATTTAAGCCAAAATTACCAAATTTTCTTTTATGCCAAAAATCATTAGGATATTAAGTAAATATCATGTTCCATGAAGATATTTTGTAAATTTCCTGCCATAAATATACCAAAACTTATTTTTGGTTGTTTCAAAGCAAACACTAACAAAATTTGGGTAATTTTTTCAGAAAACAAGACTGCCGAAAATGCTTTTCTTTTTTTTCTTTTTTTTTTTCTTTTTTTTGTCTTGTTTCCAGCCAAAATATCAAAACATTGTTTAGCCTTTGATTTAAGATTATTTTTCTTTCCCCACTGGCAAATATTTTAGCTTGTTTTAAGTAAAAACTAACAATGTTTTATTTTTTTTTTATAATGTTTATTTATCTTATTTCAGAAAACAAGACATATCTAAAGCCATTTTACTTGTCAAGTTAAAGCATCCTGATTCAAATATTCTTAGATATTTATACTAGAAAACAAGACAAAAAAATACAAAGGAAGAAAATCAGTTTTTGCAGTGTTGTTGTTGACAACAAATGGAAGAATTTGCAAGGTTATGTCTTCTACAATGAACCGTAAGTAAATCATCCAGCTCTCTTTTTCTGTCTTATAAAATAGCTCCTTACTATTTAAGGAGACACTGCAGGCAAAAACTCTGTTTTTTTCATGCACCTATCAAGTTTGAGATTTCTGTCTTTTTGGTTTTTCATAGTGTTTTTTTTTTTTTTTTTGTCTGACTAGTGGAAAGAAAACATCCCAAAAATACTGTTAAGTGTTTCTTTTATAGCATTTTATCTATTTGTGTCAATTGATTTCAATTACAATACATATTTTTAAGGCCGTTTTCTCAAAACGATTTTTTTCTCCTACACTGAGCCATAAATCTCCACTTCAGTAGCACTTACACACACCAAACTTTACATTTTTATTCCTGTTTATATCCTGAAGGTTTTTACTGAGGGATTTGTTCATATATAATTTGCTTCATTTTGTACAATATTTTATTCCTCAAAAAATTGAATAAATAGTGTTTTCTGAATTATGTCTTGACGAAATGAGATACCCAAAATGCTCTCTGTAAAAACATTTGACTCTTATATGTCAAAAAAATTACAATTTTGAAACTGACTTCATCCAGTGTTTAGATTTTTGTACTAGAAATATATGCAAATTAGTACATGTTTCATTAAATAATGGCTCATTTGCATATTTAAACCTAACTTGTAATACAAAAAATGTTTGCAATTATCAAAGTAATCAATCAACTGGGTAAGTAAGGCGATAACTGTCTCGCCTTAAGTGTGAAAAACCATTGCAAATGATTCAGTGCGTGAGTGAACTGTCCTAACAAATCCCAAACAAATCCTTATAAATAAATGAACAATAAAATGGGTTTAGAAAACTTTAATTTCAAGCTTAAATATTTTTGAGAGTATTCCTAACCCCAAATATGAGTCCGCATACAAAATAACCTAAAGTATGCATACCTCTCCTCAACACACCAGATCATTCATCTGGAAACAAGGCCAAGTTGCGAGGCAAAGGTTCATCTGCAAGCAGTGAAAGAAGAAAATGAATACGTATGAGTATGCTGATAACTATGCTGTGCTTTACAGGCACCACTAACAGCTCAGCAGCATAATCAAGGCTGGCAGAAGTGCCTGTGGTCACCATCTTTTGCAACACACGCTTAAACATCTGAGCGTGGACATTATGCAAATATTACGGTTCCCCCAACATCCTGTGAGCACGTCTTTCTGTAGGTCGGGCAAAGAGAAGCCTGAGGAGGGAAAGGATTGAAGGCGACTTCTAGAATTTAAATGGCCTTCAAATTGGATTTGTTCCCCCATGCCTGCTGTGGAGTGAAAAAATTCACTCAAGAATTTTTTTTTAGACATTAGATTTTTTTTTCATTATGTAACCAGCATACATAAAGGAGCAAGTGAAACCAAGTCACTAAGTGAATTTTGAAACAAATTATGCCGTGTCGCCTATATATAGACTGCCATTCAAAATGACCACACCAGCATATTACATTGATTACACATGATTTCTGAAGGATCACTGCAAAAAGTTTTTCTTACGTAGATTTGTTGTCTTGTTTCCAGCCAAAATATCTAAAAATTCTTAAACCAGTAAAAACTATTTGTTTGTTTTCAGAAAAAACAAGTCAAAATTAAGTTTTTGCTTAGAACAAGCTAAATAATTTGCCAATGGGGTAAGACAGAAAATCAGAAAACAATATTATTTTTCTTACCCCGTTGGCAGATTATTTTGCTTGTTTCAAGCAAAAAACGCACTTAATTTTGACTTTACTCGCTTAGAAAATCCTTTTTGATTTAAGAATTTTTAGATATTTTGACTGGAAACAAGACAAAAAAATGTAAGTAAGAAAAGCATTTTTTTTTTTTTTTTTTTTTTTGCAGTGCACTGGAGTAACTGTAGTAATGATGCTAAAAATGCACAGGAATAAATTATATTTTACAATACTAGACCCAGGACTACAAAACCAGCCATAAGGGTCCATTTTGGAAACTGAGATTTATAAATAATAAATAAGCTGAAAAAAGCTCTCCATTGATGTATGGTTTGTTAGGATAGGACAATATTTGGCAGAAATACAACTATTTGGAAATCTGGAATCTGAGGGTGCAAAAAAATCGAAATATTGTGAAAATCAACTTTAAAGTTGACCAAATGAACTACTTAGCAATGCATATTACTAATAAAAAAAATAAGTTTTGATATATGTACAGTACAAAATGTATTCATGTAACATGATTTTATTTATTTTACTTAATATTTTAATATTTTGCCCTACAATATATTTGTGGCTATTGCTACTTAAAACTGGTTTTGTGATCCAGGATCACATAATTGTAATAATATTTCAGATTATTGCTGCTATTATTGTATTTTTGACTAAATAAATGCAGCCTTGGTGGGCATAAGAGACTTTATTAATACACATTTAAAAGTACAGTATGAGAGAGAAGTCATTATTTCTGTAAAACAAACACAAAGCTTAAACTACCATTCAAATATTCATCTAGTATTCAAAATAGTCTGTAAATGCATACTTTATAGTATTATCTAATTCAACATCTTATACAATAAATTTTTCGTTATATTCAGGAATTTGAGCTGTTTGTCCTAGCAGCCACAGTTGTACTGGAATCAGGACTAAACCTTAATAATATCCTTTGGAATTAGCACACAAAATTGGAGTTTTATTAGGAAAGGAAAGGAAAGGAAAGGGGGTGAGTGAGGCCAAGTATGGTGACCCATACAAGGAATTTGTGCTCTGCATTTAACCCATCCAAGTGCACACACACAGTAGTGAACACACACACACCGTGAACACACACCCGGAGCAGTGGGCAGCCATTGCTGCGGCGCCCGGGGAGCAGTTGGGGGATTGGTGCCTTGCTCAAGGGACTCACCTCAGTCGTGGTATTGAGGGTGGAGAGAGTGCTGTACATTCACTCCCCCCCACCTACAATCCCTGCCGGACCTGAGACTCGAACCTGCAACCTTTGGGTTACAAGTCCGAATCTCTAACCATTAGGCCACGGCTGCCCCCTAAAGGTCAGCGCTGTTATGATTTAATGCTCAAAACTGAAAGTGCAATAGCTCTAGCTATTAAATAATTAAACAATATTTATTGCTTGTATCTATACATTAATATTAATGACTTGGATGACTTAAATGATGGTTTCAGTTTGAAACTTGAGATGTTTTCTCTATCCCTAGGATGCAGTTGCACAAGGCTTTGAGCTTGGAAAATAATTTATCACGTTATGAATATGGACATCACACTCTAGGGGTTTAGATTTTAATAAATGCATTCAGGGCGTTAATAAAATATTTTTAACAGGGTTTGTACAGATACAAGAGAAATGTACAGAGAAATTCCAGGACTTCCAAGTACTTTTCAAGCACTACTTTTTATTTTCAAGGACAGAGATCTCACTTATCAATGTCAGATACATAAAATATATACTAGTAAAACAAAATGGTAACCACAAATGAACCATGTTTTTCCTACACTAACCACAGTTTAAACATGATATTTGTAGAAAAATTGTGGTTATACAAAAAAAAGGTGCTAAAAAAATGCAGCAAGGATTTGTGTATATTTTCATTCCTTTTTCTTCATTTTTTAAACTGTACTGCCTTAATGATATGATGTTTTCTACTGTTGAATAAAAAAGTCAGAAAAAAGATTTGCTATCAGTGCTCCGAAATTCTGATCTGAATCAAAAGATTGGCAATCCACACTTCAAAGTTTTGATCTAAATCAAAAGATTTGCAACCCACACCGAACTCTCGATCTGAATCAAAAGATTTGCAATCCACACTTCAAAGTTCAGACCTGATTCAAAAGATTCGCAATCCACACTACAAAGTTCTGATGTGAATCAAAAGATTTGCAAACCAGCACAGACTTCTCAATCTGAATCAAAAGATTGGCAATCCACACTTCAAAGTTTTGATCTAAATCAAAAGATTTGCAACCCACACCGAACTCTCGATCTGAATCAAAAGATTTGCAATCCTCACATCAAAGTTCAGACCTGATTCAAAAAATTCGCAATCCACACTACAAAGTTCTGATGTGAATCAAAAGATTTGCAAACCAGCAACGACTTCTCAATCTAAATCAAAAGATTTGCAATCCACACTTCAAAGTTCAGACCTGATTCAAAAGATTCGCAATCCACACTTCAAAGTTCAGACCTGATTCAAAAGATTTGCAATCCACACTACAAAGTTCTGATCTAAATCAAAAGATTTGCAACCCACACCGAACTCTCGATCTAAATCAAAAGATTTGCAATCCACACATCAAAGTTCAGACCTGAATCAAAAGATTCGCAATCCACACATCAAAGTTCAGACCCGATTCAAAATATTCGCAATCCACACTACAAAGTTCTGATGTGAATCAAAAGATTTGCAAACCAGCACAGACTTCTCAATCTGAATCAAAAGATTGGCAATCCACACTTCAAAGTTCAGACCTGATTCAAAAGATTTGCAAACCAGCACCGACTTCTCAATCTGAATCAAAACACTGGCAATCCACACTTCAAAGTTTTGATCTAAATCAAAAGATTTGCAACCCCACATCGAACTCTCGATCTGAATCAAAAGATTTGCAATCCACACTTCAAAGTTTTGATCTAAATCAAAAGATTTGCAACCCCACATCGAACTCTCGATCTGAATCAAAAGATTTGCAATCCACACATCAAAGTTCAGACCTGAATCAAAAGATTCACAATCCACACATCAAAGTTCAGACCTGATTCAAAATATTCGCAATCCACACTACAAAGTTCTGATGTGAATCAAAAGATTTGCAAACCAGCACAGACTTCTCAATCTGAATCAAAAGATTGGCAATCCACACTTCAAAGTTCAGACCTGATTCAAAAGATTTGCAAACCAGCACCAACTTCTCAATCTGAATCAAAAGACTGGCAATCCACACTTCAAAGTTTTGATCTAAATCAAAAGATTTGCAACCCCACATCGAACTCTCGATCTGAATCAAAAGATTTGCAATCCACACTTCAAAGTTTTGATCTAAATCAAAAGATTTGCAACCCCACATCGAACTCTCGATCTGAATCAAAAGATTTGCAATCCACACTTCAAAGTTTTGATCTAAATCAAAAGATTTGCAACCCCACATCGAACTCTCGATCTGAATCAAAAGATTTGCAATCCACACTTCAAAGTTCAGACCTGATGCAAAAGATTCGCAATCCACACTACAAAGTTCTGATGTGAATCAAAAGATTTGCAAACCAGCACCGACTTCTCAATCTGAATCAAAAGATTTGCAAACCCGCACAGACTTCTCGATCTGAATCAAAAGATTCGCAATCCACACTTCAAAGTTCTGATCTAAATCAAATGATTTGCAAACCTGTGCCGAAGTTCCAATCTGAATCAAATGATTTGCGATCTCAAGCCACCATTTCAGATCAGGGCTGCTATTTTCCAAAAGTAGTTCACTTTCAGAAGAAAAATTTACAGATAATGTACTCACCCCCTTGTCATACAAGATGTTCATGTCTTTCTTTCTTCAGTCATAAGGAAAGTATGTTTTTTGAGGAAAACATTTCAGGATTTATCTCAATATAGTGGACTTCTACGGTGCCCCCAAGTTTGAACTTCCAAAATGTAGCTTCAAATGACTCTAAACAATCACAGCCGAGAAAAGAAGGGTTTTATAGCAATACGGCCTGTTTTTTCTAAATAAAAAAATAATAATTACAGTTTATATACTTTTTAACCTCAAATGCTCATCTTGTCTAGCTCTGTGTGTACTCTGTGTAGAGATTAAAAAGTATATATATTGTAAATGTTTTTTAGAAAATAACATGTTTCGCATGATAAGACTCTTCTTCCTTGGCTGGGATCATTTAGAACTTTTTGAAGCTGCATTTAAACTGCATTTTGGAAGTTCAAACTCAGGGGCACCATAGAAGTCCACTATTTGGAGGGAAATCCTGAAATGTTTTCCTCAAAAAACATAATTTCTTTTCGTCTGATGAAAGAAAGATATGAATATCTTGGATGACAAGAGGGTGAGTACATAATGTCAATTTTTGTTATGAAAATGAACTACTTCTTTAAGTTGATCATAGGTCCATTGGTTTCAATGGGTCTACAAGGTACTTAAGCTTACAATGCTTTTGGAAAACGCAGCCCAGGACTTGCAGATTGGATTGAGAATCATTCAATCCGCCAAATGATTCACAAACCTGCTCTGAAGTTCCGATCTGAATCAAATGATTCCCGATACGCGAAGTTCGGATTTAAATCATGTGCTTATTTAAAAATTAAACACTTATTTCACAGATACATTTTCTTTATAATTTAAGCACTTTTCAGGTACCTGTTCAAAAATATTGCTATTTTCAAGGGTTTCCGAGGCCTTAAATTTAAAAAAGTCAAATTCAAGCACTTCAATCACCTTGTATGAACCCTGTTTTAAGCATGCCGTTTTTATGATTTCACAGTTTGTTTTGAGTCAAAAAGGTCAATACAGGACTTTTACAGTATGTCCACTAATGGTAAAGAGTCTTTTTGCTGCATGCATTTGCAGGTTATAGAGTTCACTAAACTTGAACGTCGTGCTCCATTCACTACCGTTCATATAAATGCAAAGTCCAGTGTGATTGAATCCTTATACTATTAAACCTTGATGTCACAATTTCATTGTTACACTCAGATCAAGTGAATCAATTGGGATTTGAGCATCATAAAGACTTTGGACAGCTGGATTGATTCACTGATGCATTGATTATGGATTATGAAGAATGAAAGTTTCCATTCCAATTCATTCCAAATGCATGGAAAAGTCTAACCGATATATTCTGCTAAACTTCTTTTATTATTCCATGGGTGAAAAAGTTTTGGAATGACATTCCGAGATAGAAACAGAAAAGCAAGTAAAGAATAATTAGCATAACTGCTGTTCATAACATTTCATTCATAATCATGTGCATTTGATCAGATATAACTGAAGCACAAGGTTATGAGATGCATTATGTGAATGTTTGACTGTAGAGATGTATCTTTAGCAAACTGAAATTTTAGTGTATTGTTTACAGCAACACGCCAATGAAATATCACAGGCCTAATGGATCTCATAATGTCTGTTTAAAGAGCTCATTCTTCCTTGAATGTTACGCAGTATGTTCAATGTATTCAGATAAATCCTACCCAACACTACCACCTTTGGGCTCAAATAAAGAACTGAGCATAATCTACGAGCCAGTAAATAAATGAAGAAATCTTTATGTCTAATCTTAATCCTGTCCAGTGGCTTGGCCCAAAAGCAGCTCATACTTCCACTAACACATCAGACACTGAGCGCACCACTGGCCTATGTCTGATCCAATCGAATGCTGGGTCTCAACTCCCTGAATCACCCCAGGCCATTAAGCGGTCTGCTAGAGCAAAATGGCTTGCTAGTCCTGCAGTGGTGAGGTTGGATCAAAGAGTTTTTCTGCATTGTGAGGCAAACTTTGTAATTTCACCAACTAGCACAAACAGTTAAGTTAATGGAAAAGTTTATCTGAAAAATTTAAATTTGCTGTTAATTTACTCACTATCAGGCCATAAGAGGTAGGTGACTTTTTTTTTTTAGTGGTCCTTGTTGATTCTTAAAATGCAGGTCAGCAGCTGCCTATTTTCAAGATGCATATTAAGCTTAAAGGAGGACAAACTTAAAGGAGTAGTTCACTTTCAGAACAAAAATCTGCAGATAATGTACTCACCCCCTTGTCATCCAAGATGTTCATGTCTTTCTTTCTTCAGTCATAAGGAAATAGTTTTTTGAGTAACACATGTCAGGATTTCTCTCCATATAATGGACTTCTATGGTGCCCCCGAGTTTGAACTTTAAAAATGCAGCTTCAAAGGGCTCTACAAGATCACAGCGGAGGAAAGGGTCTTTATCTACCATAACGATTGATTATTAAAAAAAAAAAAAAAAAAAAAAGACAATTTATATACTTTTTAACCTCAAATGCTCATCTTATCTAGCTCAGCAAAACCAGCGTTTAAGATTAAAAAGTATATAAATTGTAAATGTTTAGAAAATAACCAATTGTTTCACAAGATAAGACCCTTCTTCCTCAGCTTTTATCGTTTAGAGCCCTTTGAAGCTGCATTTTTTGAAGTTCAAATTCGGGGGCACCATAGAAGTCCATTATATGGAGAGAAATCCTGAAATGTTTTCCTCAAAAAAACATAATGTCTTTACGACTGAGGAAAGAAAGTTATGAACATCTTGGATGACAAGGGGGTGAGTACTTTATCTGTAAATTTTTGTTCTGAAAGTGAACTACTATTTTAATACCCGTGTCTCCCAATGATATTTTGAGGTTGTATGAAGCAAAACAATTAGCCTGTGCAAGAAACTGAACATTATTTACAACATTATTACCTGTAATCCAGATCCTCAGACAAATGGTCTGGAATGATGTTCGGTTCATAAATGAAGCCACTCCAAACGGAAATGAGCTAAAATAGCAGCGTCTGATCCTATATTGAATGAAACTCCAGTTTCTCCAACAATCACTGAACTGAGGAAACAGCTCGACTCTGACCGAAGACCGATGTGCCGCTGATAAATGCATGAGTGAACTGAGTACTTGAATAAAGGGGAGAATTTAGTTTTTTACGGTTTCTGATTATGTAAAAAGGTGAGCTGATAAAGACAACTTTATTCACTTTATGTGCTTTAGACATGCAGCACTTCCACATTTCACATCATTATTGGGTGCTTTAAAGTCAGCATGAAATCAGTTTGTGTCCTTAAAATCTTTAAAATTAAAAATGGTAAGCTCCTCATCCCCTTGAATCAAACATGCTAAAGACATTCTAGTAACTTGCTAATCATGCTAGAAACATGCTAACTTGTTACTCATGCTAGAAACATGCTAGCAACTTGCTAATCATGCTAGAAACATGCTAATTTGTTACTCATGCTAGAAACATGCTATCAACTTGCTAATCATGCTAGAAACATGCTAACTTGTTACTCATGCTAGAGACATGCTAGCAACTTGTTAATCATGCTAGAAACATGCTAACAACTTGTTACTCATGCTAGAAACATGCTAGCAACTTGTTAATCATGCTAGAAACATGCTAACAACTTGTTAATCATGCTAGAAACATGATAGCAACTTGCTAATCATGCTAGAAACATGCTACTTGCTAATCATGCTAGAAACATGCTAACAACTTGCTAATCATGCTAGAAACATGCTAACAACTTCTTAATCATGCTAGAAACATGCTAGTAACTTGGTAATCATGCTAGAAACATGCTAACTACTTATTAATAATGCTATTAACATGTTTACAACTTGTTACTCATGCTAGAAACATGCTAGCAAATTGCTAATCATGCTAGAAACATGCTAGCAACTTGTTAATTATGCTAGAAACACGCTAGCAACTTGCTAATAATGCTAGAAACATGCTAGCTACTAGCTAATCATGCTAAAGACATGCTAACAACTTGTTACTCATGCTAGAAACATGCTAGCAACTTGCGAATCATGCTAGAAACATGCTAGCAACTTGCTAATCATGCTAGAAACATGTTAGCTACTTGTTAATCATGCTAGAAACATGCTAGCAACTTGCTAATCATGCTAGAAAAATGCTAGCAACTTGCTAATCGTGCTAGAAACATGCTAGCAACTTGTTAATCATGCTAGAAACATGCTAGCTACTTCTTAATCATGCTAGAAACATGCTAGCAACTTGCTAATCATGCTAGAAACATGCTAGCTACTTGTTAATCATGCTAGAAACATGCTGGCAATTTGCTAGTAACTTGTTAATCATGCTAAAAACGTTAACAACTTACTAATCATGTTAGAAACATGCTAATCATGCTAGAAGCAGGCTAGTAACTTGCTAGTCATGACAGAAACATGTAAACATGTTAATCATGCTAGAAACATGTTAATAACTTGTTAACCCTGCTAGAAACAGGCTAGCAACTTGCTAACCATGCTAGAAACATGATAGCAACTTATTAATCATGCTAGAAACAGTCTAGTAACATGCTAGTAACTTGCTAATCATGCTAGTAACATGCTAATCATGCTACAAGCACGCTAGTAACTTGCTAGTCATGCTAGAAACATGCAAACATGTTAATCGTGGTAGAAACACGCTAGCAACATGCTAGTAACTTGCTAATTATGTTAGAAACAGTCTAACAACTTGCTAATCATGCTAGTAACATGCAAGAAGCATCCTAGTAACTTGCTAGTCATGCCAGAAACATGTTAATCATGCTAGAAAACATGCTAGCAACATACTAGTAACTCGCTGATCATGCTAGAAACATGCTAAACAGGCTAGAAAAATGTTGTAAATATGCCAACTACATTCTAATCATGCTAGCAACATGCTAATCATCTAATCTATCTATATAAAGTTTAAAACTTCAAGCTTTTACAGCAGCTTTAAACTTTCAGGGAACCTAAAACAACCTAAAGTTTTCTTGACAAACTTTATCAGATTTTTGTTTGAACTATTCCTTTAAACAAGATTGTTCCTGTGCCTTTGTTGCATTGGTCAAAAATCAAGGAACCTGTTGGCAAACTGAACAATGCTTGTGTGGAACAAAATCCTATTTGGATTATCTGTGTTCCTGTCTTATTACTGTAAACCAAGCACTTCAATTCTCAGTAGAAACAGCAGAAAGAATGCTGAAGAGCCGGCATACTGTCAGGCAGATCGCTGAAGAATAGAGATTGCGTGTCGAGCTGGTCCGGCTGTTTCCTCCCTGCTGTGATGTTTGTTTGGTCTTCCGGCGGCACTTCCAAACAAACAATCAGAGAATTGAATGAGCCATTTAATTTCCTGTCTAGATGCTTGATACAAGCAAAACATGCTCACCGTGTATCAGGAATCCATCTATCAGGCTGAAAGTAAGTGAATGATTGAACAGTTCGATAGGAACGAGAGAGAGGAAATGAAACTCGAGCTTTAGGAAACCATCACAATATTCTCGGCCACATTCCTGCAGATTCCAATAAAAGTCTCCTATTTATTCATGAGGACGGACTGACTGCCCCAGATATATCCTTAAGCTCTGGGTCTTAGGAGGTTGTCATGGTTGGGCTACCACTGAACTGATTCTCAATCCAAAATGCATGAGCGGCTGCCATTTTCACGAATCTCAACATGACATGCAGCGGTAAGAGCGATTAAGGTCTGTGCTCCTGTTTATATTCCCAAAATACTTGTACAGTCTTTGGAGTTAAAATGTTTGGCTTGGAATAACATTCCTGTGTATAAAACATTGTCCTCGTTTTAACCCTCTGGTGTTGTTTGTCATTTTTGACTAATTTTTTTGTGTTTTCAAATGTTTTACATCCATGGAATTGGTAAAGGTTTTGGCACTGGCTGTGTGAACACAAAAAAAGTAAAAAAAAAAATAAAAAAAAAAGTCACAATTGTATTGAAATTGGAAAATGTACATAATATAATTTAAAATAAAAATCCTATTTTGAAATAATAAAATATAAATTAAGTATATTTCATAAAAATAATTTTTAAAAAATATATAATTTATTTTCGATTTTACCATGCATTTATTTACAATTATTGAGAGTGCATGGGAGTGAATATCAACTAGTGAAAAAGTTACTGCGCCCCAACAAAATTTTTACAGAAAGCTTTTTTTTTATTATTTTTTAGATCAACTTCAAATTTGGAACACAACTTATTTAGATATATGGCTTAGATTTTATGGTCATTTTAGAATACAACATGTAAAAATTTTTAACTGTGTTTGTGCATTTTCCATAATAAACCTCTATAAGTTTATCAAACTAAAATGTTTGGTACTGCGTCCCAACAAAATCTTACTGATAGTTTTTTTTTTTTTTTAAATCAACCTCAAATTTGAAACAACTTATTTTGATATATGGCTTTGATTTTCTTGCCATTTTAGAATACAAAATGTATTCATATTTCAGTTTATAAACATTTTTCACTTCAGCAACAATCTGTCAAGAGACCAAACTTAAGTCTGTGTTCCCAAAACTTTCAAGATTTACAACAGTATAAACAGTATAAATTATAAAAATAAATTAAGTATATTTCATAATTTTTTTTTTTTTTATATATATAATTTCTTTTCGATTTTTACCATGTATACAATTACAATTATTGAGAGTGCATGGGAGTGAATATCAACTAGTGAAAAAGTTTCTGCGCCCCAACAAATTTTTTACAGTAAGCTCTTTTTTGGTTTCCATTCTTAAACATTTTTCACTTTAGCAACAATCTGTCAAGTGTCTTGTAATGAGACCAAACTTAAGTCTGTGCCCCAAAGCATTCAAGATTTACAACAGTTTAAGTTCGAAATTTCATTTTCAGGTCAATGCACAAGAATGCTATTCCATAAAAATTATTTAGTACCAAAAAATCCCCTAAAATAAAAATAAAATAATAGGTATATGTATATGTATATGTATATGTATATGTATATGTATATGTAT
Organism: Garra rufa; assembly: GCF_049309525.1. NCBI lineage: Eukaryota > Metazoa > Chordata > Actinopteri > Cypriniformes > Cyprinidae > Garra > Garra rufa. The sequence goes on along the minus strand of NC_133376.1, from coordinate 43,483,691 downwards.
ATGTATATGTGTGTGTGTGTGTGTGTGTGTGTGTATATATATATATATATATATATATATATATATATATATATTAAAAAAACATTATCAAACTAAAACATGTGATACTGTGTCCCAACAAAATTTTATTGAATTTTTATTTTTTAGATCAACTTAAAATTTGGAACTTAATTAGATTTATGTCTTTGATTTTCTGGTCATTTTAGAAAACAACATGATTTAGAAAATATGTATTTCATTTAAAATGTTTAAACAGTATTTTTGTGCATTTTTCATAATAAACCTCTATAACTTTTTTGTTTCAGTTTATAAACATTTTTCACTTAAGCAACAATCTTGTCAAGAGACCAAACTTTAGTCTGTGCTCCAAAGCATTCAAGATTTACAATAATTTAAGTTGGAAATTTCATTTTCAGGTGAATGCTTTTTCAAAAATATTATTTAGTACCAAGCAAAATCCCCTAAAATACAAAATATTAAATAAAAGAAAAACATTATCAAACTAAAATATAGTACAGTGATTTCATTGAAGAAAAAAATAATAATAATTGACTGACATGCCAACAACAACAGAAAAATTTGCATAATTATGATATATTTTAAAATTAAATTCCTATTTTTAAATCATAACATTATAACTTTAAATTTTAAGTACATAATTGATCAAAGTATAAATAAAAATAATTAAAATCATTTCATTTTATCACAGTACCAAAAAAAAAAGTTTTTTTTACCTTCCATGTATCTCCAGGACATGACTGCCTTTATTGGTAGATTGTTGTAGGGAGGATCTTCCTCTCCAGATAAACATCTCTGCTCAGCGATGCTCTCCAGGCCCTGTGCTTGTGGTGCTGTTTTGTAGGCTGCTCCCATCACAGCATGTTCACCGTCCGGTAAAGAACACCCTAATCAGAAACAGAGATGGATGGATGGATGTGAGGGGTTTGCAATATCACTTCACATCAAAACTACTTCACAACATGTCCAACAGGATTCCTAAAGGGGGAATCATGTTCACCCAACACAGAAGTTTAAAAACTTTCTCTGCTTTAACTTTTCACAGGTACTTTCAGATGTGAATATACTTCAGTGGTTTAGAATAAAAATTTAATTAAACATAAAAAATATATAACAGGGCATGTTAAAGACGTTAGGATGTCCACGTCAAAAACTATTTACAAAAGTGATTTTATGTCCATAGAAAGCACATTAAACGCAACTGTCTACTTTTAAAGTTTCAAATAAGCTTTTGGAGACTAAAATGTCAAAATTTGGTTGAAATAATGTTACCATGTCATTCAGTGTAATACAATATTTACGTAAAAATTCACATAAAACAACATGCTTATTCTGACTTAAGTACATATTGAAATATATAAAAGAATAAGGGAGCATATTAAATTTTATTGTGTTTTAAATTAGAAAAACAATTCTTACTGACAAATGGGCAAAACCTAGGATAGTGGCAAATTTTAAAGATGTAGAATTACAACTAATTAGTATTTGAGGTGAAAGTAATTCATAAAGTCATAAATTATTTTTTGTTCTAAGCATGACATTTTAGTGGGTATCTTCTGTAAATTAGGGAAACATGTATGATATTTATTTTTATTTTTCTCAGAAAAACAAAAACGCAATTTCAGAAAAAAATGCAATAAAATTAAACAGAAAACCTTTTAATGTTTTTTTTTTTTAAACTACAATTTAAAGCAGTATCGCACTTATTTTTTTTAAATAATTTTTTGACAATCTTTTTTCTGCCATGTAATAAATAAAAAGGTAATTTTTCAATAAAAAAGCATCTGAATTTTCTCAGAATTGCAAGTCAAAATTGTAACAAAGAGTGGTAAAAAAAGTCACAATTTATTAAAAACATTCTGTGACAGAAACAAGCTTCCACTGAAATCTCATGAATTTAACACTAAAAAGGAGTGGCAATCTATGCATTGATTTGTTTATTAAACTCTTTGGACAAATATCCTGCAATCAACAATTTCTGTGACATCAAATTTCAGGAATTTTATGGTATTTGTCCCTCTGTTTGGCTATATTTACCTGTACACAGATTCAGAGAAAATAAAAGCTGGTACCACTGAACTGTCATTATTTGTCCTTTACAATCACAACCAACCTACACTGTTCAAAAAGAGTCAGATTGAGTGGGAGTTGCACAAAGCATGTTAATTGGCCACAGAGAATAAATTGGCTGCTGTTTGCTGAATGTCAGCCAGACAAACCTCATGGATCTGCTGACTGGCAGCGATATGCGTGTTCTGCCACACTGTTTGACACCATGCCCCGGTCTCAAGGCTAAGTGTGCATGGCCCACTTTGTTCACTTAATCAAAGGTGGATGAATTTAATATGCTGGGACAGAATGAATATCATTTCCAGTGAGCTTTTAACTTAAACCATATTAGGCAATTAAGCATGGCTAATAACAAGTGCCCAGTGCATTAGTCAGAAGCAGAGGGCGAAAAACAATGATTACCAAAATTAAAAAGAGCTTTAAAAAAATAACAGAGACAATTTAATTGAGGGTATAGGCACCAACAGTGAGAGAAATAACAAATTAGGACAAACAACCCTTATCAGTTCAGTTCTACACTGAACGGCATGTTTTAATAGGGGTGTTAGTAAAGTCCCTTAAGGCCATTTACTATGCAAGCGTAAAAAAGCAACCATTTCTGGTTGAATGGAGAAAGACAGAGCTGCGAAATGGTAAATGGTTTGCATTGATTGCATTTTAATAATATATTACAATTCAGCAATATAACCCAACCAAACATAGTATCTATGCAGTTTAAATCGCTGTTTTTGGACTGGCAAATGCAATACCCACTCCTCAGATTCAATGCTCACACGGGTTTCCAGATGCATCAAGAAATGAATGCAACTGAAAATGAAATATTCGACATTTTTAACATTCCTCCTAGTGATAAGAGTTTTTTAGATGGATGGTGAAGCTTTTTAGGTCCAATAAAATCTGCTGTTTGCTGGCTTCCATGGTGGAAAGGAAATATGCTGCGTTTTCCACCAACTAGCAACCTAGAATGTTGAAATACTATTGGCAAAACAGACATTCTGACACGGAACACACATTTCAAATACAGAATAACTAGCTGTAGCATTGTTTTCCAGAGAAGCAGTGTGAACTTAACACATTTCCTTAAATTTCTGCAAAAATATTATGGTATTTTTATGCTTTAGCACAGTCAAAAATTACATACAGCACCTTTAACATTTAACCCAGCTAATAGGTTGATTCATTTTTATTATAATATAGTTTATTTTTCACTTTATGTTTTGGAATTCTATGTTTATCTATTACAATCCTAACTTTTTTCTCAGAATTGAAAAAAAAGTCAAAGTCGTAACATAAAGAGTGGCAAAACATATTCTGTGCCAAAAACAAGCTTATGTTGAAATCCCATGAATTTTACACACACAAAAAAAGGACCAGAAATCTTTTTTGTCTTTGACCCTAATACAAATTACAAAAGTATATATGTTGCCATTTGGCATTCTTTTTTATCAAGTCAGATTTGTATTATTTAATTTTACCCAGCAAACCGGGTTGTTTATTTAACCCAGCTAATGGGTTGATTCATTTTTATTATAATATAGCTTATTTTTCACTTTATAGATGAAATAATGTTTACAGATTAACTTAAATCATCTAAACTTTTGTAAAATACTCCACACAACCACTGGTTTGCATGGTAGCTTCCTTTAGTATTTTCCTTTATTTATTATTTACAGCATCGTTTGTCGTTTTAATGTATACATATTGCCTATTTAAACTCATTTAACAAACATTAAAAGTTTCAGGCTTTTTCATCACAGACCAACGTTTAAGTGATTCAAACAGCGCAGCAGTTGCTCTGCATGAAACTGAACGATATACAACACAGGAATTATTTTATACGTAAAATAAAATGTACACAAACCTGTTTCTATTGAAGAAATGCATCAATTTGATGGCACTTAACTGCTCTCTCAACGCAAAATCCCAGCATTAAATATCAATGTTGGCTTACGTCTGACCAGGATCTGAGTAATACAAAAGCTACCCAAACATTGGGATGAAATGTCTGACCCAGGAGCTGGGTAACACTAAAAACTACCCAACGATTGGGCTGTTACATTTAATTTAGGAGCTGGGTAACAAAAACTACAAAACTCTGGAAAAATAACCCAAAAAATTGACCCAAAAGACTCAACCCAGCATTTGGGTAAAAAAAAAAAAATAACCCAGGAATTTTTTTAGAGTGTAGGACTTTTATTCCTAGAGCGCCATACTGTCTGTTTCAGATTCTCACACTAATAAGGCCTGTTAGAAATGACGCATGTTTTGACGCACATAACTATTTTCAGCACCTTGTGCAACGTCTGTTGTGTTTTTAGGTAGTGATGGGAGAAGCTAAGCTGTATGTAACTCTGAATCATCCAAACCAGTTGTTTCACCCAATGATTCACTGTTTCAAAATACCACATGCAGGTGGCACCTCATCCAAAATGGTGAAAATGCAACTAAAACTGTATGGACTTTTGAAAACCGCTTTTACAAATCAATTGCAAATCTCATAAATGCAATAAAAGAACACGTTCTGTAGAAAGCAGGTAACCAGAGAGTTAACGGTAGCCAGTGACTACAGTGAATACTGTGAAAGTCAATGGCTACCGTCAGCTGCTTGGTTACCAACATTCTTCAAAAAAAGATTAGATGTCAGACAACTAGTTGAAAGGGCTAAAAACTGACAGTGAAATAAACACTTCAAACAGCCATTGTCAGTTTATCTTCTGTGACAGTGCTCATTAATAAAGGACCTTCCGTTTAAAAAAAAAAAAAAAGGGGATGTTGAGATTAATTTTACGCCATAATAAATAACATATGAACTGTTCACGTGGCAGTTACCAAGCAGCACGGTGGGTTTAGTTTACACAGAGAAAGAGAATAAATGATGATGGATATGCATACTTATGCATATGCATAGATTTACATAACACAATATACACGCACACACACTGTAAAATGTGTTGGAGAAAAAAAAACAGCCTTCGCAAGGACAAATTTCTACCTGCTCAAACTTCCGTGACATTATTGCCTCTGCTGTCTATTATATATCTGGCTAGAGAAACATTTCTCAGTAATATGACACACAAGTGAACAGCTTGTGCAGTCTTTAGTAGTATTTTTTGTCCATCTCTTAGCAACCACCATTACGGATAATAGGCATATATTCAAGCTGTGCTGAAGAATTTGAATGAGGTCAAAGGGTCTTTTGAGCTAAAGAGTATAACTTTTAACATTCTGCACACTGGATATCTAATATTATGAGTGCAATTAGCATGTGCAAACATTACCTCATTAAAAAGCAGTTTAGTAATCACACTGATGTTAATATAACTGGTTTATGGCATTGAAATAAAACATCTAACTGTTAATAAGGACACTTAATATGAATGCAAAGTTCACACTGAACATTTCCAAAATGACACTGTTACTCTATCCATTGGCACACTGAAAAAAAAAAATGATCTAAAAAATTTGATCTATTTTTGTTTGAATAAAGGGGTCATGAAGAGATTTGGACTTAGTCATCCTAATTCAATTTAGTTTTATTCATTTGTGATCTTTGACACTAGTTCTAGGAAATCTGAAGGACACGACCTTGCTGACAATAGAACTTCTAATTTCAACAAGACAATTCTTGAAGTTATTTTCCAATTACTGTTTCCAGTCAGATTTGCATGGCTACAAGACAAACTTAAGCATTTAATTTATCACAGACTCATCACCCAGGTACATTTGCCAGCTGGTTTATGTCATTAACAGTTTAATTTATGCATGCATTACTCTATACACTAATCAACCACCAACCCGTTACCTTACCTGAATGTTCATAGATTCGTGTTGGATGTGTTGATCTTGGGAATGGAAATAGTTATATTCCACTTGTAAACATCATACTTTTTTCGCTTTTTTCAGGTAATCTTATAAAACTAGCGAGCTAAGCCAGTAGTAGTACTGGCAGTGTCATGTAAACATGGCTGAAGACGCGAAAGGCCAAGGAACAGACAAACCGAATCAATAGTGAGTCATTTACGCTAGAACCGCTTCGATTGATTCAAGCTCATGACTTTGGTCATTCAGTTCAAGAGCCATCAAAAGAGCTATTCATTTTCGTGGGCTCGCCAATCATTTGAGTCAGATCAGAACTTTAGAGCGTGTCCACTAATCATTTAGCAAAATGAATGATGATTCGCAATCCAAGCTCGGAGTGGGTTCGCAAATCTTTTCATTCAGATAGGAACTTTAGAGTGCGTTTGCGAATCATTTGAGTCAGATAGGAACTTTAGAGCACGTTTGCGAATCATTTGATTAGAGCACGTTTGCGAATCATTTGAGTCAGAAAGGAACTTTAGAGCACGTTTGCGAATCATTTGAGTCAGATAGGAACTTTAGAACACGTTTGCGAATCATTTGAATCAGATCGGAACTTTAGAGAACGTTTGCGAATCATTTGAGTCAGATAGGAACTTTAGAGCACGTTTGCAAATCATTTGAGTTAGATTGGAACTTTAGAGCACGTTTGCGAATCATTTGAGTCAGATAGGAACTTTAGAGCACGTTTGCGAATCATTTGAGTCAGATCGGAACTTTAGAGCACGTTTGCGAATCATTTGAGTCAGATCGGAAATTTAGAGCGTGTTCGCGAATCATTTAGCCAAATGAATGATTCGCAATCCGCACTCCAAGCGGGTTCGCAAATCTTTTCATTCAGATCGGAACTTCGAGCGTGGATCGCGAGTCATTTAATTCAGATCGGGAATTCAAATCGCATATCATTTTATTCAAAACAGACATTTGGACTGCAGATTGAGAATCATTTGATTCAGATCGAGACTTCAGACTATTTTTTAATTAAACTGTAGAAAACATCAAAACATTAAGGCATGCACAGTAATTAAAACGAAACAAAGAAAAAACATAGAAGTACACACAAATACAAATCTCTTAATTCATTTGTTTCCTGCTAGCAAAATTTCACATACATAAACAAAAATCTGTCTGTATCCTAAAAAAAGGTTTCTCAGCAGAACACTGCAATGTCTTCCCCAGGTAAACGGCGCACATGCAACCTTCTTCTATTGCTCCATGATTCAGTTTTAACTCACATAGCTCCATTGTAGGCCCTTTCGGTGGGTAGAGGTCATCATGGGCACTCTGACCAGTCAGAGCTTCATATATGGAAGTTAGGGGTGCAACAGTTCTTGGTAAAAACCCGAACTGTCCCGTTCTCCTCCCACGGTTTGGTGCGCACCAGGACCGCGGTACAACTTGAATCTGACAACGCATCTGTAATATGTTTTAAATTACCACGTAAAACAAACAGGGTTCGTCTAATGTGTGTTTTTGTTAATGGATGCTGGCTTCCCAATACATTACAACAACAGCAATTAAATAAAAAACATGGACAAACCATTCTTGTTCAATGCGAGTGCCATATGCTGGAATATGAGCAGTCATTTATTCCATCATCTCAGGGTGCTCATGTGCAGGAGAGAATTGAATAGCACACATTGCTATCTGGACTTAAACTAAACTCATTTAAGCTTTGCCAGTTTCAACATTTAAGAGCCACAAGATGCAAACTCACACGTGCAGTGAGAAGTGAGAAGAACTGTGTGCGCTCATCCGAAGCACGCAAACCTCAGAAAGCACGCAAATACTAAGCTCTTTTATTGTGTTTGAATGGACAAATTAACACAAAAATTTGTCAAAATTCCCATCTTGGCAAGTATCCTAGCAGACAGCCGGCTAAACGTTAAGTATCAGTGCACTGGATCAGATTTCTTAATAATTACCAAACAGCAACAACAAGGAAATCACTCACTCTTGATTGAATAGCTTTTTTAACTTTAATAAAGATTAAGCTTCAATTTATACTGTAAAATATGCAATGCTTTCTGTACATAAAAACTAATGTTATAGTTACCTAAAAAAAAAAAAATCTGTTTATTTTATTTGTATCTTTACTCTATTGTATTTATTTGTGCGGTTGCTTGTAGTTAGATAGATTATTCTTATTTCTTTACTTTTAATTTTTTTTCCCCCAAACATAGCACATACGGAACCGTACCGAAACCGTGACTCTAAAACCGTGAGTAAGTTAAACCGTTGCACCCCTAATGGAAGTCAGTTACTGTTTTTGTCTCTCTTCTGAGGTAGATGTCATTCATTGCTTTTAGCAATTTTAGCAAACCCACACAGAGAAATGTTAATCTAATCTCATTTTGTAATTGACTTTTCTTTCTGTTTTAAAGGTTTTCTTTGGATTGTTTGACTACTCAAAGGAAAATATAGAAAAATACCTCAAATAAACCATAGTTTTATTAGCCTATAATAAAATTGCATGAATATAGTGATGCATGTGAACCCTTAATGGCAATGATGTTCCATGATGGCAGTGGCTTCTTTCAGCAGGATAATACATGCCACAATGCAGAAAGAAATGCTCAGGAATGATTTGAACAATATTGCAAAAAGTGCAAGATGTTGCCTTGACCTCCAAATTTGAACCTCAATCGATTGAGCATCTACAGGACATGCTAGACCGAAAACACCCACCCATACCTTGCTAAATCACAGAATAGTTAGACAGCTAGTGTTCAGAGGGTAAGAAAAAATCATCAAAATCAAAAAACTATCACACTTGCTAATAATTCTCAGCATTTCTTATCAACAGGGCATCTTTCTCTGAATCCAATGCTTGACTACCTTTCAAAACACAGTTATTTGTAAAGATATTGCAGGGTGGCGATAAAATATACTTGTTATTGCTGATAAGAGGAGTGATATTCTTCAGTGCAGCTGAAAATGAGCGACGTTTATTATTCAAATTGTCTTGCCCATGAATAAGTCATGTCAGAAAGTGCACTGTTAGATTCTTCAGAGATAACACAGCTCACAGCTACAAAAAAGCTTGTGCATGGTGGCTTTAAATTATCAGTTGTAGCCTTCATTGTTATTAGAAGTATCTCAGTCAGGGTTGTCTTTCCAAAGTCAATCCTGTTAAAGAAAGCCAGCGTCTTGTTCTGGCTGCAAGGACACCCAACCTGAAAAGGGGTGTAGGTGAGGGTTATCCACCTCTTATTAGCCTCTTCATGCACTCTGCTGACAAGATTCAGGGCTAACTGTGACAGCCAAACTATTAGCGGTAATGAGAATCAATAGTGGTTTGAAGTGCATTGGCAGTTCATCCAAGAAGAGCCTCTAAAGGATTCCATTTTTAGCCTTAAGCACAGCGTGTCCCTCTGGCTCATACTGCCAAATAAGCTGCACTGACCAGAGGGTCAGGACGAGGTTCGGTGCGCTAATTGAAAGTGGCATTTCACATTCCTCTCAACTGTCAAACTGTTGTTTGAGAAATTGACTCGCATGGTTAAAGGGATTATTCACCCAAAAATTAAAATTTGTTGTTCATTTATTCACTCCCAGACCATCCAACATTTTTTTTGCTGAAATCGTGGTCTTTGGTGGTTCATTAAATGTAAATCAATGGCTACTGTCACTTTGAAAGTAAAAAAAAAAGCATATTAAGAAGCTCAAAATTAATACCCATGGCTCCTGACGATGTATTGAGGTCTTGTGAAGCGAAACGATTGGTCTGTGCAAGCTACAAACTCGATCTCAATGCACAGTGGTAACATGTATTTTGAGTAGCAGCTCATCATATCATCACCTTAGAATTATAAGGTTCTATCTGCATTCTGAGCACTTTCGAGATATAAAGCTTCAAAGTTTTTGCGTTCCATAGACTTCTGTGGATAGAACCATTTTTGTTTTCTAAAAAAAAGGCCGCAAATGTACATAGCTTACAAAAGAAACATTAAATATTGTAAATAAGTTGTCATAGAATAAGAATATGTGAATAACTCAATTTTGACAAAAATGTGAGATAGAACCTTATAATTCTAAGGTGACGATATTACTGGAGTGTTTTCACTAGTTAGCAGTAAACCGGTTACTTTACCCGAATGATCGTAGATTTGTGTTGGATGTTATCTTTTGAATGGAAATATTGATATTATACTTGTAAACACCGTACTTCTTTCACTTATTTCAGGTAATCTCATAAAACTAGCGAGCTAAGCCAGAAGTAGTACTGACAGTGTCATGTAAACATGGCTGAAGATGCAAAAGGTGGAGAAACAGAAACCAAATCAATAGTGAGTCATTTATGCTGGAACCACTTAGAGTTCAATTGATTCACTAGCAAAAACTAGATGAAAAGAGTCATTCGTTTTTGAATTTCAACATCGCTTGTAATCATTTTCAAAAAGCAAATAGTGAAGGGTAAAATGGAGCTTTTCAAAACTCCAAATCAGTTAATAAACCATTGCGTCGCAAAACGATTCACTGATAAGCGCTCTTGGATTGCGAACCATTTTATTCAGATTGGGAATTCAAACAGAGTATCACAAATCGTTCAATTCAGATCGGGACTTCAGTGTCAATCATCAAGTGAATCGATCACTTTTCACAATTCAGTTTGGGAATTCAAATCGCAAATCATTTTTATTGACATGGCGATATATTGGGGTCTTGTGAAGCAAAATGATTGGTCTGTGCAAGAAACTGGCCATTATTTCAGACATTAATCCAAAGTCTCAGAGAAACGGTCTGGAATGATGTCGGATTCACTAACAAATTATTTTAAACCAGTTCTCCGATTCAGACTGTGATTGCTGTGAGCTGCGTCTAAACCAGTTTGCAGCTTAAGCTGGTTAACCCTCTACTGCATGCATTGATTAGGGTTGGGTATCATTTGAATTTTATCAATTCCGATTCCGATTCCACTTATCGATTCCGATTCTTTTCGATTCCCAGTTTCAATTCCCAGTAGTAAACAACAACAACAAAAGTCAAACATTAATATATCAAAATGTTTATTTTTAGTGCCATTAGTTTTAGCTCAAATAAACAAAAATTATTTTCTTTTATTTCGACGTTGTGAACCAACTGCAGATGCTTAAATATGTTGCTCGTGACACCTTGCTTGCAACATATTAGTTTATTACAGGGGTTCTCAACCTTTTTTACACCTCCTTCTTGAGTAAATTTTGCAAGGCCCCCTATGCCTGACATTTCCTCTAAAGGCATTTATTTTTAAACCTTTTTTATTACCAAAACATTTGTTTTGCCTTTTTATTTTTCTACTGCATGTTATAATTAAACTCAAAATTCAATTAAACTACTATACTTTTGAATTTAAAAGAAAACCCTCTGCTCAGTTCGTACTTTTTAACGTGTGTATACACATATACAGATTTAAAGCTCCTGAATTCTTTAATTCAGACATTCTTCACAACTTCAGAGTACTTTTTCTTAAGTAAGTGAACCTCTCAAACATTCAACAGGGAGATGCCAAAAACACTCATTAAACCTGTCCATTTTAACTGGACTGACTGAATATCTACTGTTTGTATTTATTATAAATAAACAATAATAAACAAATGAAAAATACAGTGAATACATTCTAAATCTGTTTCTGCTGGTGCTAATATGTGCATAAACACCACTGACCCTTACCAGATCCACCACTATGGGTGAGCAGGACACTCACAAGACATTCATTTTGACAACTATGCAAATATTTAGAAATTTCACGCAAAAATACTATGGATCAGAGCCCCGAAATCATGAATAGTTTGTGAATGTACAAGTTTACAAGAATGAATACATTAGGCACGCGCAAGTTCTTTACTCTGGTCTTCATTACATTTACAATAGCGTGAGGGTTTGTTTCATGCATGCAGCCATAGCAGCCAAGAGATGAAGTAGATACATGTCTTCCCGTGGGGCTATAGGTTACTTTTATGCGGGAGAGAGTGGGACGAAATAACATACATTTCTGCTGGAGCGGGCAGCACGGGAATAAAAAAAATCCGTCACTTGCAGGTCTCTAAGATAAAGTTTACGGTTTTTACAAAGCGTAGCCACACTTTTGAGCACTTCCCACGATCCATCTTGTAGACTGATATGTTTACATTACCATGGAAGGTCCTGGCAGATTGCCAGATGAAAAAATGCACCCAGGAATCGAAATTTGAATGTTATAACAAGTATCCGATTCTTTATCTTAAGTATCCGATTCCAGAATCGGAATCGATCTTCGATTCCCAACCCTAATTATGATAGACCTATAAAAAAATATATATATTTGACTGTTGTTCTTTTCTTACAATGGCTTAACTTGAACTGGAAAAATTGGGGACTTTTTTTTAAGGTACTTTATGATAAATTGCCATATGGCAACAACATCCAATAGTGGATCTTACTTAGAAATTTTTAGAAAGTTTCCTTATAATTAATCATTTAATTGTTTGAAATGTTGTTTGTGTTGATTTGATTGGTGTTGCAGTATTATAAGCTTTAACACAGAACTTAAAAATGACACCTTATATATACTTTCCAACAGCTTTTATTTATTCCATTCTTTTTTTGCTGAATATTACTGAAAACAAATAATAATATTGTATTATCATGTATCATAAACACTGGTATAAAACCAAAAGCATTGCAGTTCATGAAAATTCATTTTCTTCTTTCCTTGCCATAGAACATGGTGGTGCTCACTGATATACTGTTCCCTGTATTCATATCTAATGAAAATTAGCATTGCCATTAAATACAAATACCATTAACATATGACTAATCAACATTATATTACTAGCATTAATGTTGTTATTGTTACAACTTAAAAGATCACAGCTGACCTTGCTAGCTATCTAACCTATTGCAATATTGCACATTCCACTATTGCACTATTGTGCACATACATTTGATCGATTTACAAAAAACTAATTTTATAAAAAAAAAATATTTTATTATTTATACTTTTTATTGACGTTTTCGTTTGCATTCAGCAACTACTCACAATAGACTTCAGTCTGTCAGAAATCACGCCACAGAAAAACACTGCACGTCATGTGACTTAACCAAAGCACATCAATGGCTAAACTAAGGTCTTCTCTTTCCAACAAAAAAATTTGAACGTTTGTCTTAAAGAGACAGTGGCATGGAAATGAACAAAGAGCATGTTGCCATATGGCAACACCGTGCGGTAGAGGGTTAAAAAAAAAAGGTAAAATACTAAAAAAGGTTTCAAACTGTTGAATTTCGAGCATGAATCACGAATCATTTCATTCAGATTGGGAATTCAAATCGCAAATAATTTTACTGACATAGGTACTCCGAAGTGGATTTGTGAATCATTCGATTCAGATCAGAACTTCGAGCATGGATTGCAGATCATCTGATTCAGATCAGGAATTCAAATTGCATATCGCAATCATTTGATTTAGATCAGGAAGGTTTGTGAATCATTTGATTTAAATGTGGACTTTTGAGAAAATCTTTTTTTTTAAAAAACAGAAATTTGGACTGCAGATCACAAATCATTCAATTCAGATTTGAACTTCGAGCGTGGATCGCCAATTATTTGATTCAGATCGGGAATTCAAATCATGAATCATTTGATTTAAATTGGGACTTTAAAGTGGGTTTGTGAATCATTCGATTTAGATCGGGAATTCAAATTGTGAATAATTTGATTTGCATTTGGACTTCAGAGCGGGTCCGCAAATCATTTGATTCAGATCGGGACTTCAAGCGGGTTTGCGAATTATGTGATTTAGATCGAAACTTCAAAGCAGGATCGCAAATCATTCTGATTGGAACTTTTGAGAAGGATCGTGAATCATCTGATTCAGATTGGGAATTTAAATAGTGAATTATTTATATTTTACTATCGGGACTTCGGAGCAGGTTCACAAATCATTTGATTCAGATCGGAAATTCAAGTGTGGATCCCAAATCATTTGATTCAGATCAAGAATTCAAATTGCACATAATTTGAATTACATCTTCGGAGCACATTCGAGAATCATTTGATTCAGATAGGGACTTTGATCACAAATCATTTGTTTTATTTGTTGAATTTAAATCGTGTATCGCAATTATTTTATTCAGATCGGGACTTTAATCAATTAATACCCATGGTTCCTGTCAATATATTGAGGTCTTATAAAGCGAAACGATTGGTCTGTGCAAGAAACTGAACATTATTTACCACATTATTCCAAAGTCTCAGACAAAAGGTCTGGAATGATGTCCAGTTCATTAACGAATCATTCTTTTGAACCAGTTCTCCGAATCAGACTGAAGCTTCTAAAACTTCAAGATGATTAAAAAAAAAAATCATATGTAAAATACTAAAAAAGGATTCAAACTATTAGACCCTCTGTATGTGTCGCATTAAAAAACATCCAGCTCCTTATGTAATCAATTAGCGTGATTATTCATAGCAGAGATCCTAATCTGGTATTCTTGTTTGGACAAAAAGACACATTAGCATCTCAGAGCCTACAGCTAAAGAGTTCAGTCTAATCTGAGCATATTTAATAACTGTAATCCAACACAAGAAAAGAACATGGAGAGCCCATGGCAAGACATCGAAAGCAGAATGAGAAATGGAGCTCGACTCCCGCTGAAACCCATTTAGAAACTCGCACTCTATCGTGATGGTTTCATAGAAGAATCCTGATCAGAAGCTGATCCTCTTTTCTTTTCTCTCAGATTTTTTTTCCTTTGAGGCATATTGTGTGCGTGAACAGTCAGTGCAATGTTCACATGAGTGTTCTTACAGCTACTGCTCTACTCATGCACAGACAAAATGACTTAAAGGTTCCTTTAACAATGACAAAACATGACACAATAGGAACAATGAACATTCACTCCATTGTACTTTTAAGCACATTAAGCTAATTCAAAGCATGTCTGTTATAAAACTAATGCAGCAGCTGTCAGAGGAGCACTCTGTGTAAAGGTGACAGCTTAGTTAAACAATTAAAGTTATTCAGTGCTCATTTAATGAATCAGTAAAAGAAATACACCAGCAAGTCATTTTACAGGCATCTGGTGCTTTTATCTGTAAGTTTATTTGTCTTTTTCCTTTAACCTTATCACTACAATATAGAAAGTACATAAACACCATTTCTCAGCACATTGTAACACTGTGAACGCTGCTAAACGGTGAATCCTCTGAGATCAAATTATCCAAAGGACTCTTCAAAGTGGTAGGTGGTCTCTTTGTTGAAATCATCGATGTGAATGATACAATTGTCTTTGTGAACAGTGGTAATTATCTCTAAAATCATTATGATTAAAATCCCATGGTTTTATGTGCTAATTAAAGAGCATGTAAAATCAAAATTGTCTTTTTGTGGCCTTTTCTTTTAGCTTTAAGGCCATCTATACTACACTCCCAAAAGTTTTTTCAAGAGAATTTCAAATATTTAGAATTTATCATCTCCATAACTCATCTAATGTCTGTGTTTTTTTCCGTTTATTAATATTTCTGTTTTTGTGTGTAAGAGTTCAGATCATCTTTGATCAAGGATTTTGCTTTTTATCAAAACCAAAAAACATAAAAGCATAAAAGCATAAAAAAGAATTGCATCATATTTTACATTTGGGCACTTTGATCTGAATTTAGTTTGGCATCAAATTTGTAATTGTTTATTGTTTCATTTAGTGATGCAAAAGGCATGAAACATGATTTTAAAAAAATTGCTGGATACTTTTGAGGCAGGTATGAAAATAGAGAAATGCAACCTATTTTTATCAGAATTTACTTAAATTTACTTGGATGCAAGTTTATCTGTGGTGGGTTAAAAAAAAAGATTTCTGAGGCTGGGAGATTTATTTAATATTCAAATTTTCACATTAATTTCTGTTAACGCAACACTTTTAAAACACTGCAAAAATTAACGTTTTTTTTTTTTTTTAACTCTGTGGCATTTTGTTTGAATTAAAATGTACATGTAGTATTTATTTGTTTATTTATTTAAAAAATGTGAATCAACTTACCTATAATAACTTAAAACCTAATTTCACTTTGTAAACATTCAGGATGCACGCACAACATGGTTGCAGAAAACCCAGAGAGAATTACACGGATACGGTACAAAATAGTTTGATTTTAAAAAATTATAGATTATATACTCTTCTGGCTTTTTTTCCAAGTTATAAATCAAGTTATAAAGTCCGAATTAGGAGATGTAAACTTGCATTAGCGAAGGAAAAAAAGTCAGAATTGTGAGATGAAATAAATATATGTTATGTAAAAAGTAATAGGTTTAAATAATATTTCATGCTGTAACTGTAGGGCTAATACAATACGTCCCATATGAACAGCATATGTGAATATTACGTAAACCTATTGTTTAAATCAAATTTATGCTTTAAAAGTAATCATAGCAGTTTTCATCCATGGTATTAGCGTCGTATGTCATCTTCGACAACAATATTCTATAAAAATTATTTGCATTCCAATTTTGACATCAAAAGGCACACAAATATATATTTATATATATATATTTTACCCAATTGCCTCTACTTGTACTCCATAAGTATTGGAACTGTAAAGACAAAACTGTTCTGTTTGCTGTGGAGTCAAGAAATCTGTAAATATGATTAAAAGAGGAATATTAGACAAAACTGCAGAATGTCATATTTTATTATTGGGTGATTCAACACATACATGTTTTACCAGCTAAGAAGATCAGCAATTTTAGAGTTTCATCCCCCTATCTGATGTGAGCGTAAGTATTTCCTCGCAAATCTTTCTAAGTGATCAGCTGTGTCCTGTTGCATTAATTGTTCAGATATTAAAAGCAGGGAATGTCTTTCCTAAGTCTTTGCATTCGATGATGACACACACAAACCAGGATAAAAACTAGGGAGCTGACTTCGAGAGAAAAGCAAGCAATTTGGATGCTAAAAGAAAATAGGAAATCAATTAGAACTATAGGAAAAACAAAGGCCATGGAGAAATCAAGAGTTCGGAGACCACCGGAGACATCAGCAGCCAACAATGACCTAATCGGCTGAGAAAAACACTGCAAAAAATGCTTTTCTTACTTTGATTTTTTGTCTTGTTTCCAGCCAAAATATCTAAAACTTCTTACATTAAGAAGGATTTTCTAGACGAGTAAAAATTATACTTCAAACCGAAAACAAGATTATTTTTCTTACTCCATTGGCAGATTATTTTGCTTGTTTCAAGCAAAAACACACTATTTTTTTTACTTAATTTCTTTTGAAAACAAGACCATTTTTACTAGAAAATCTTTCTTGATTTTTTTTACATTTTGGCTGGAAACAAGACAAAAAAAATCGAAGTAAGAAAAGTAGTGAACTACAAGAGTTGATGACAGGCAAATCATAAAAGCTGTGAAAATTAACCCTAAAATACGTGTCTGTAAAATCGCCAAAAACCTGCAGAAGCTGGGGTAATGCTCTGACAATCTACTGTCCGCAGGACATTTGACTAAACCTAACCTGGTGTACCACCAGTTTCCTATAAATGAACAATTTATCCAGCTCAATTATTTAACAAAGTTAAGTGTTCTCTCATGTCACTTTTGTTGTAGCAAATAGGGGAAAACATGGCCCAAGTACAAAATATGAGCTTTTGAAATTGTTTTCATCAACTCACCAAATATGCCTTGACTAGTTTTTCAGGGTCTTCATTCAAATAGATGCACAGAGACTTGATGACACAGGCTTCTCTGGTACGGTATGTGCAGTGGCATCCTGTAGAGTGAGGACAAGATTAACTCAAACTTCAGTGGGGGCACAGTTTAAGAGTACTGAATGTGCTACTGTCTGTGTAGAATAGATGAATTTTATACACATGCCTATGTCTTTAATGTGTATGCATAATTTAAACATATAGTAGTCAACATTTGAAGTGGATCAAAAAAAGTTAATCAAAGTTGTCCTAAGACAAGAACAGGTATTGTTTTGGTTTTAGTGCAACTTTGATTAAAGGGGTCATCGGAAGCCCATTTTCCACAAGTTCTTTAGGGTCTTAATGAAAAGTCTCTAATTCTTTAGGGTCTTAATGAAAAGTCTCTAATATGCTTTGATTAAAAATTCCCAATAGTGGTGTAAATAGTGTAAAAAAAAAAACCTTTTACCTTGTCAAAATCAGCTCTGCAAAATATCAACTCATTTTAAAGGTGCCATAGAATGCATTTAAACAATATTTTTAAATTGTTCTCTGATATCTACAAGGTATATGGCATAGGAACGGGCAAAAAATCTCCAGAAATGGTTTTACAGGTCCATTTACAACCCTAGGATTTGTCCCTAGAATGAAATGCTCTGTTATTGCCATTTGTGACCCTGGACCACAAAACCAGTCATAAGGTTAAATTTGACAAAACTGAGATTTATACATCATATGAAAGCTCAATAAATAAGCTTTCTATTGATGTATGGTTTGTTAGGATAGGACAATATTTGGCTGAGATACATCTATTTGAAATCAGAAATCTGAGGATGCAAAAAAATCAAAAAGACTGAGAAAATCACCTTTAAAGTTGTCCAAATTAGGTTCTTAACAATGCATATTACAAATCAAAAATTACATTTTGATATGTTTACAGTATGAATTTTACAAAAAATCTTAATGGAACATGAACTTTACTTAATTTCTTAATGATTTTTGGCATAAAAGAAAAATCAAAAATTTTGACCCATGCAATGTATTTTTGGCTATTGCTCCAAATATACCCCAGCGACTTAAGACTGGTTTTGTGGTCCAGGGTCACATTTTTCGGAAGAGTCGAACATGAGAACCAGAGATGAGGGGTTACATACTAATACCGGCGAAAAATGTAAAGCTGCGATTTTCTAGGCCGATAAGATTAGGAACTACACTCCCATTCCCATGCATGATATTACTCCGCCTGCTTCGGCCATATTACGGCAGCAAACTTCCTTGACTATTACGCCGGAAAGGGAGTGTAGTTCCTAATCTTATCGGCCCAGAAAATCGATGCTTTACATTCTCCGCCAGTATTAATACACGATATAACTACAGAAGGGTCAAGTTTAAAAAAAATAAATAAATCGAAAAATATCGAAACTCGTTGGTCATTTTTGAACGCGATGCTATTGGTCTAATAGGATTCAATGATCTATGCAAAGCTATGCTAAAATGTATATCGCCAGAACAGGAGAATGGCTGAATGGATTTCAAAACGGTAAAACTCAACTTATTAACTCGGGGGGAGTTGGAAAATGAGCCTATTTCCAAAAAAAGTGTTCCTTTAAAAAGTAATGCGTTACTTTACTAGTTACTTGGGAAAAGTAATATTATTACGTAACTTGCATTTCTTGTAATGCGTTACCCCCAACACTGATGATGAAAAGAAGCAGAATGAATTTGGAAAACCATTTTGACTACCAATAATCAAGAAAATGCCACCAGACTCATCAGAAATCACTTCGTATTGGATCAGGACAATAACCCAAAACACCCTGCCAGTTCAGTCAAGGAGTTTATAAGGGCAAAAAAATGAAAAGTCTTAGATTACCCTAATCAATCTCCAGATTTAAATCCGACTGAACATGAACTTTACCGGCTGAAGAGAAGACTAAAGGCAGAAACTCCCCCAAAACAAGCAACAGTTGGAATTGGCTGCATTAAAGGCTGGGGAAAAGCATTTCAAAGCATAAGACCATAAGTCTGGTGATGTCTATGGGTCACAGACTCACTGCTGAGATCGCACACAAAGGGTCTGCAACTAAATATTAGCTTTTAATATTTTAAATCTGTCTTAAATCCTTATTCTCACATCAAATAGTGGGATAAACTCTAAAACTGTGCTTTTTATTTGGTAAAACATATGTCAAAATACCTAATAATAAAATGTGACATTCTGCAGTTTTGTCTTATATCCATCTTTAAAATCATATTTGCAAATGTCTCAACTCCACAGCAGAGAATGCAATTTTGTCTTTACTGTTCCAATACTTATGGAGGGCACTGTATAAATACTGAGATGCATACAGAATATCATCAGAAGGGTTACTGTATATCTTACCAACATAATAGCCAATTATAAATTCTAACCTAAAATGATTTCATCTTGTGCTAATTGGTTCAACAGGTTCAACACTCTGGTTAAAATGACATTATTAATAGATACAATAATAATTATTACACTTATGACATGTCACATCTTAAGTTCATTTCTGTGTGAAGCGTTCATTATTTCTGGCACTGTTTTGTTAGTGTGTTGACACTTGCTGATACGTACAGTGTTAAGTCTTTGCTCTGAGAAATAATGCAATTGCACTCATTATGTCCACATATGTGATTATTTTAGCCACTGTATATCGCAGAGTCCAGCAGAACAGCGGTTGCTCTGTTGTGCAATGGCGAAGACCCTGCAATAAACAGTAGGGAGCCAATTAGACAGTGGTAGAGATGCTATAGAGATGACAGGATGTGATCTACCATTTACCAACATGTGTTCTCGCTCAGTTACTGCACAAATCCGAAGGCAGGGCTGAAAAATGGCCCTGGACTTTCTGGCACAGAGCGCCCCACAACACCCGGTCTGCAACTCACCACACCATAAACCCAGTAGCTCATTATTCACAGAGCAATTTTCAATGCTCAGTGCTCAATGCTCAATGCTCAGCTCTGTTCTGCTCTAGAAGACTTGGAATGTAGTGCAGAATGTGGACTGTTTTTATGGTGCTTTTCTATTGGTCCTTCAGAAATCATTCTGATTTGCTGCTCAAGAAACATTTCTGATTATTATCAATGTTGAAAACAGTTGTGCTGGTTCATGAATAAAAGATATATATAGATATAGATATATAGATATATATATATATATATATATCTTTTATTCAACAAGGTTGTATTAAATTGATTTAAGTGACAGTAAAGATATTTATACTTATTACAAATTATTTATATTTCAAATAAATGCTGTATTCATCAAATAATCCTGGAAAAG
>NC_133376.1:43404714-43462297 GCF_049309525.1 Garra rufa | reverse complement strand
AATAGAAGACTGAGAAAATAAAAACTGAAGACTGACGTAATGATGCTGAAAATTCTGCTTTAGTTACAGAAATAAATTATAAAAATAACCTTATAAAATATCTTTAAGAGAAAACCAGTATTTTAAGTATAATATTACATATTATTTTTACAGCATTTTTGATCATTTTAATTCAGCCTTCTTTCAAAAAACAAATACATTTAAAGTCTTATTTATTTCAAACATTTGACCGCCAGTTTCTATGTAAAATAATTAATTTGGAATAACAAATTGTATTTTTATTGTAGCCTAATATATGTCACTTTCCTAATCAAGTCTTCAGATTTACAATGTTTCAGAGTATGTTTGAGAATGATATTTTAGCCTTACATTGTTTTGTTGTTGTTGTTGTTGTTGTTGTTGTTGTTGTTTTTTGAGAAGACAGACTGGATAGAGACTTACAAACATTCACTTTTATCTTATGCTGTGATAATTAACATAAATGGTGTTGTAACAAGTAGTCCACTGAGAGGCGAGATGTAAGATGAACCCAAATGCAGTTTTATTGACAAGTGTGTAATCCAAACAAAGACGAGACTAGATTTGACTTGACTTGACTTGACTTGACTTGGCATGAAACAGACTTGACTTGACTTGACTTGACTTGATATAGACTTGACATGAAAAGACACTCACCAAAACAGCAGGTTACAACATCAATACACGACCGGGAATCAATGAAACAGAAGACCTATTTATACAAAACAATACAGGTCACATGTCAAACAAACCAATGAAAAACAAGGGAAAAATACATAGCAACCAATCAGAACATGACACATGGAACAGGGGAACCAATGGCAGGAAAACAACAGGGAAAGGGAAAGGAAGACACCGCAGCAAGAATCAAATACAAAATAAAACACATGGAAACATGAACATGAAACAAGACCCCAAAACAAAACCCAAAACACTGTTACAGGTATTAAATGTTAGAATGTTTGACTACAACTCAACAACTTAACATTTTGAGCTAAGTTAACTTATCTGGATTGACCTTGTTGAGATAACTCAAATATCAACGTTTTTCTTGGTTGAACTTATCAGACTTAAAAGAATGAGTCAGCTGACTTCAGATATATCAGTTAACATAACTGCTTCAAACATCTAAGCTTTAAATAGTACAAATATGTGCAAATGAAAACAAATTAATATTTTATGATATCAATACATTTAAAAATTGCATTTCTATGCAACCAACTATTTGTAATTTATTTATTTTTTATGTAGTTCTATGCATGCCATTTTTAATGTAATGTCTGTTAACTGCAAAAATGGAACTAACAACTGAGTGTCTTTAAAAGTCCTCTTTTGTGTGAAATACTTTCTTCTGCCACGGATTCAAATAAAAGTTTGATGGTTAAACAGCTGAGCACAAAGCCTCCGTTACTAATTCCAAAACATCACTTTAGAGCTAGCAATGAAGGAATGTTGAGTTGCTTCATTGAAAGCATATTGTATTAAAATTAGCAAACAGAATATTTGAACTAGTGTTGCTTTCGTCAATGAAAATTATGACTAAATATCGTCGTCAACGAACCTTTATCACATGACGAAAACGAGACGAAACGAAACGAAAATGCTGGTCATGTGACGATGACTATAATAAAATGTATAATGCAATATTGTTGACAAATAAAAACGAGACTAAATGTGGTTTACAAAATAAAAACTATGCTGAAATGTCTCTTCATTTTCGGTGACGAAAACTAGACGGAACGAAATGTTATAACGTTAGATTGATGTGCGCATGCCCAGTAGCCAGAGCTGTATCTCTTCTAGCCTAAACCGCAGGCGACGTCACTCCCTCAAGCCTCACTCGCGGCATTATTAGAAGACAACTACAAACAAAGTTAAGTTTGACACAGAGAAAGGGACCGATGGCCGGTCAGCTGTGGTTTGTCTTTGGGAGAAAAAGAATAAACGACATTTTTTCCTACTTTTTAGTAGTGATGGGAAAATGAAGCTTTTCGAAGCACCGAAGCCTTCCCCTCAACTGTATCTAAAAAGCTTCATTACTCGAAGCTTTTCAACACGTTGTACAATAATTACATCTTGTGGTCAAAGGAGGAAAACGTTTGTTTTGCGTCCCAGATGTCAAAACGATTTTTGGACAGTTTCATAAAATTAATCAATTTGTGTTACGAAAACCATAAGAAATATTTTACTTACACAAATTAATTAATCTGTAAATAAACTTATAAAAGTACAAGCATGATTTGTGTAGCCATAGATGATCAAAGTAAATTAAGAATATTGTTAAATTGACTAACATTATTATTAATCAGAAGTGCTTTTGAAGCGGGAATTACTACAAAATGAACATGCACAAAACTACACGTACATATTTATTCATATTATGATTTATTCTTAATAAAGAAGTGAATGACACTTGAAACCTGCGCAAGGGGTTCATGTTGTTTGAATCAGAATACGAAGCAGTCACGTTTGTTTAAACTTGAATGTATTTTTTTTTCTGCCATTGTCATGTGATGCTATTTTATTTATTTTATTGTATTTATTGTTTTTATTTATTTTATTTCAATTTATGTGTGTGTACTTCTAACATGTTTGGTAGGTAAAATAAATGTTGTAATTTCAAATTAGAGCATCTTCCATGTCTGGAATGGATAAGGATAAGGTAACAATAATATAATAAGAAAACCTTGTTTGAAATGGGTTTGGGTAAAATAAAACTTTGGTTTCATCTATACTACTAGGTACTTACTTATTGACTGGGTTAAATAAAATTGCATTACTAAAAATAGACTAAAATACAATTTTCATTGACTAAAAATTGACTAAATGTCATCAGTTTTCGTCGACTAAAACTAGATGAAAATAGTCATGGGTAATTCTAAAATAAGACTAAAATGCACAGACGTTTAGTCGACTAAAACTTGACTAGACTAAAAAGAGTATGAACCTAACTAAAACTAATAAAAACTAAAATGACAGCTTCACACAAAGACTAGACTAAAACTAAAATTAAAATCGGCCGCCAAAAACAACATTAATTTGAACTATAAACGTAAAAGTAGATTCTCGTCTAAAAAACTCTTAAAACTACATTCTATGACATAAAACAGTAATATTTATAAAATGTTACTGGATTTGGGCGTCTGCCATGACATTCACTGTAAGAAGTACCACAAGCGGAGTGATACGATTACAAACTGTGAAGTGGCTTGTAACAGCCAGAGTACAGCAGAGCATTACCAGTTGACGCCACAAGGTGGTGCCCCCTTTTTATTTTGTCACTGCGTATCACCTTTAACCCCAAGTCGACTTCCTTGACTCCAGTAATGTGGACGCTGGTGAAAGCTACAGACCACGAACGTTCTGTCCAGTTATTATTTTGCCGAAGGTAATAGTTATATGCCGTGAGACCTGGCTTGTATGGTCTGTATCTGAGAATAAATGTGCAATGTGAAAATCCCTCCACTTTGTCTCCTGCCTCGCTATTTTATTTCATTACCGGAGTTGTACTAATAGCTTCGTGGCTTGGCTTCCCTCCATCATCACGTTACAGGCTGTTGGAGTTCTGATATCGCTCTAATGTCACACTCATCAGATTCAAGGACCAGAAAGAACTGTTGTATAAATATATTTATGCAATGGGTCGGCCCACATTACATTAAAACAATTGTGCAAGCAATAAAAATATGTTAAATGCACTTTTGGCATATGTATATATAAAAATCCGACTGGCCCACATTAAAAAAAATAGCCTGGTCTCTCTGGCATTTGCCAGAATTGCCAGATGGCCAATCCTCCTATGTCCGAAGGCAAATGATCAAGTCTTGTGTAGAACAAACCACAGAGATCACAATGACCATGCAATGACGGAGAAGAGCGGTTTAGGTTCCCGCAGTGGAATTGCTTGAAGTGAAGAAGCACATATTTAGGGTACATGTTGGAGGAAGACCCAAATAAAAAGTTCTTCTGACAGACAAGCCCATGAGCTAAAAGTGATTGCTGATAGCAGTATCTTTTCTAATCTACATATTTTCTCAATTTCCTCATTGGCCTTGTGGGTCAACAGCACTTTAGGATGACAATGTTCGCTTCCACAAAAACTCTCGACCAAATGGGGGTTGATTATTTTTTTGGTTTTGTAATGATGTCTGTGAATAGAGCCTCCGGCGGTTGAAAACGAATTCTGCCGGGGTCAACTCGGACCAGGCCCTGCAGTACAATCAAATCAATAGACACTTGGAAAACACAGATGAGGGTTTTTACAAGTGAATGGCAGGGGACTTACACAGACATAAGCCCATCTAAAATCCTTGATGAAAAAACAGCCCTGAGGGGAAAAACAAAGGCTCCAGTAGCACTTATCTTTTGCAAAGCCTCGACGCCAAATGAATCCATCTATCCCGAGCTGCTTTGGATTCGGGTTGATTCAAGACTTCTGCTCCCTGAGTATAATTGTCTCAATTCGTTCTGGCAGCAGCTGTCTGGTTAAAAATCAAAATACTTATAGATGACTAATGTATAATGTTGCATATTTTTCATCAGTTTCAAATAAATAAACAAAATAAATGCATTCAGTGATTTTCTGATGCCAAAACTGACCTAACTGGCCCTTATGAAGCAATCATTCAGTGCATCCTCCTAGTAAACACAATATTTGACACTACTTCTCTGTTCGTATCATAGCAATAATGATTTAGGCACTTAAACGTATTTGGTTAATATTCCGAGCTGCCATCAGTAGTGCTATTTTAATGATTCCATTAGAAACGTATGCTGAATTGCTTCTACTTTAAACAAAGGACATTTCACCCCACCATTTGTCAAAACACTGGTAAACTGATGGCAGAGTAGAGGAAACAACACCTCTCACCTTTCATTAATGCCAGCCCACAATACATACTGGTGAGTTACATCATACTGGAAAGTGCCAGTCACTACTCACCATTAGCTGTGTTCAGCCCTCAATGTAAACATATAGGCACAATTTAGTTATTTTCATAAATAGAAGTTGAAGAAGTTACAATTAGAAATCCTTTGTTTAAAAAAAAAAAAAAAAAAAAAAAACAAATTCAATTTGGGGAAATAATTATTTGATCCTGATGCTGATTTTGTACGTTTGCCCAGACAAAGAAATTATCAGTCTGTAATTTTAATGGTAGGTTTATTTGACGGATGAGAGATACAATAACAACAACAACAAAATCCAGAAAAACGCATTTCAAAAAAGTTATAAATTGCATTTTAATGAGTGAAAATAGTATTTGATCCCCTATCAATCAGCAAGATTTATGGCTCAAAGGTGTCTTATATACAGGTAACGAGCTGAGATTAGGAGCACTCTCTTAAAGGAAACAAAATAACTAACAATTGGTGTCCAAAATGTAAGTTACTATATGTGACCCTGGACCACAAAACCAGTCGTAAGGGTCAATTTTTTTTAATTGATATTTATACACTATCTGAAAGCTAAATAAATAAGATTTCCATTAATGTATGGTTTTTAGTATAGGACAATATTTACAAATCTGCAATCTGAGGGTGCAAAAAATGTAAATATGTAACTGCCCTTAAAGTTGTCCAAATGAAGTTCTTAGCAATCCACATTACTAACAAAAAATAAGTTTTGATATATTAACAGAAGCTAATTTACAAAATATCTTAATGGAACATGATCTTTACATAATATCCTAATGCTTTCTGGTATAACAGAAAAATCAATAATGCAATGTATTTTTGGCTATTGCTACAAATACACCCATGCTGCTTAAGACTGGTTTCGTTTTCCATGGTCACATACGTTGTGTTTATATAAATGATATTGCACATGCAATAAATAGAAGGTGTGCTATAAACCTAACATCAAATCTAATGGCCATAATTTGTAATTAGTAAATCACAGATTATAAAAAATATGAATATCTGAAAATCTAAAAAAAAAAAAAAGATAGATGTGATTAAGAAGATGTGGAACGCATTTTTCTTTGCCATTTAAAAAAAAAATCAAAAATTTTATTGGCTATAGCTTATTGTGGCTCAGAGTGTGCAAAGCTAAAACAGTTTAGACAGGTTTAAGACCAGTGTGCGAGTGTGTATTTGAACTCATATGTTTACACTGTAGTGTAGTATGAATGTATTATTTTAGTTTATCTATATAGATACTTTGAGCAGTATGTCTGTGATTTTACAGTCTGGCAACAGGAGTAGAAATCAATGCATGAACATAACCCTGCATGCTTAATTCCTTCCAAATCATATTTACAATCTAGCCAGTGCACTTTTATTACAAATTTAATTACTGTGGTCCCAGACTGTTTCATGGCCCCTTCTTGCGGGTAAAATAAAGAGTAAAATCATATTTCAACACACTGCTGGGAAACATGCATTCATTAGCAAGCCCTGGCTGCAAAACAATACCAAATAAAAATACAGTGGCAGTTGCTAATAATTTTATATCTGTGCTGTGAAACAAATGTTCAACTAGGGTGACAGAGGACGTGGAGAGTTTTTCACATAACAACTGCCCTGTCACACACTGAAGGCAATGATTTACTCACTGCAAAATTGGGTAAAAAGAAGTATGAAACACTTTAACATTGATTTACTGTTAGTAAACTATTAGTAAAAAAACATTTCAGATCATGTGTTTTTTTTTTTCTTTCTGGTGGGTCCTCTAACCTCCAGTTCCTTAAATAAGCCTTATTCCATAGACTTTTACATTATGTGATTTTGTGCTTTTACAGACTGTGGGCATTGAAATAATTACCTGAACAGAGAACATTGCTTTTATTAACTGCAAATTAATTTAAAAGGGCAACAGAAAATCCCTTGCGTCTTGGGTCAGTGCAATTACGTGCAAAATATCTAATGGACTCCATGAGCTACTTATATACTCTGGCTGCAGAATTAATCAACTAACTAAATGAGATCACTAATAGCTGGTGTGATTAACTAATTGCGAAAAGTGTTGATTACAGCATTTCATAACACCAAAAAATATAAGTGTTTTTAAATGTTAAATCAATTCATTAAAATTAAGAGTTTCAAGGGCAGGACATAATCTTTGATTATAGTTTTTCTTCCACTTTTGACCAATTTAATGCATCTTTGATTAACTAAAATCTATCAGCCCCAAACTTTTAAACTGTAGTTTATGAACTAAACCCTCTCCTGTTAATTTCTCTGATTTTGCTTCATTGGATAAGAACATGAAGAGATGCACTGTGATGTAAACTGCTTCAAAATGAATCTAGAACTGTGAATGATAGATTTAAGATTACAATTATTTTTTCTTAAACCAAGCTTTATCCATATGTGACCTTGGACCACAAAATTAGTCTTAAGTAACACAGGCATATTTGTAGCAATAACCAAAAATACATTGTATGGGTCATACTGATTTTTCTTTTATGCCCCAAATCATTAGATATTAAGTAAAGATTATGTTCTGTGAAGATATTTCGTAAATATATTTCAAAACTAATTTTTGATTAGTAATATGCACTTAATCCAGATTGCTGCACCAACATCAAATACTATGCATATTCAACAGCAATTTATGAAATATGCCCATGACAGTTGTGAAGAGCAAATCTGTCATGGGCAAATATATGCGTGAAGTGTATGAATTCTCACAGATGAAAGAATGTTTCTGTGAAAACATAGTGGGTTGTGTTAATTAGCAGGAGCAATATATGCATGAAGGTACTAAGCTAAATCAAGAGTGTTTATTTGAATGCAAGTGATATTCACAGAAGAAAAGTTTGCTTGTATTATTAGAGGAAATCAAAGTCCTAATTTTCTTTCATCAACAGCCTACACTTAGTTGAAATGTTGTACTTTTAAAATGCTGAGCCTGTAAAACTGCTGAGCTGCTTTAGTGTAACAGGTCAGGCCATTGACTGCTTTATAAGGCTGAGGAGGTGTTTTAAATCAGCTACAAGCCAGAAGAAAGATCCAAGCAGAAGAATCAGTATGTGAAATTTTGGGAGAATCAGCACTTTGTGCCTAAAAAATGTTGGAGGTAGGTACTATGGAGTACGTGCCAGTAATGGATTGTTTTTGTGAATACACAATGCCACGATCCTGTTTTTATTGACGGCCCCATTGTGCTGGAACAACGCTATAGAGTACTGCAGGGAGGATGCCATTTTTGTAAGCCAAAACCTGGGATAAAGTTAGTATTCAGAAGTTAGGAAGTCAATGGATGTTTGGGTAAATGCCGCAGACTTGGCATCAAAAGCTAGAGGACTAATCTATCACATGTTTTTCCTGTGAGATTTTACAATGGATTTTTATTGTGTTTTTTTTAAAATTAGTGAGTTAAATGAGGTTTGTTGTAAACTAAACTTGATGACACTTGGACATTCTGTTGTACAATGTAAACTGCACACGTGCACACATTCACTATAAAGCAATAAAGATGAAGTAGGACTGATAATATTATTCCAGAATTCACCACAACAGGAAAATAAGAGTATTCCAGTAAGTAATCTAGAAGTGTTTGAAGTCTGCAAAACACATGCACATGCGTGTCTGCCCCCATGTGGCAGATTTTTGGATTTTGACTAAATTAAATATGACTATACCTCCTTCACCCTGAATATTTACCATATGTTATGAGTCTGGTTCTGATTCTGCTTTCTCGGGCTTTTTCTTTCCCTTTTCCGCCCTCTGCTGGTCACTACCTCTCTTTCTCTCCCCTCTCCCTTTCGCAGCTGCGTCTCATTTGGTATCTCACTCATCCTTTCCACCTGTTCCCCCTATCAGGCTCGTTAGCTATTTAATGTCCCCTGTTCTCCAGTCTTTTGTCGGATTATTTTGCCTGATTTAGATGCTGAAGATCTCCGTCAGAACCCTCTACAGCTATACATCCTGTCGTGTCCTAGTCCTGTTGAACTGTCTGGTCCAGGTCAGCTATATCTCTCCTGCTATTAACCTGTTCACCTACCCTGTGTCCAGTTACCCTGCTGTTTGCTCTCTCCCGCTGTCTGGTTCGACGCCGTGCTGCCGCACGGTACAAGAGGAGAGGAGCCCGGGATCCTCTAACCGACATTCCTGCTCTCCGAGGCTTCCCAGCTAAGATAGAGAATACAAGAGGGCTGTTAAGCCACGGAGGAACGCCTTTCCAGAGTTTATCCTTTTCCCTGTTTGAAGAGACTGTCTAGTTTTTCTGCATATCCTGCGAATGCCTAAGTTCCTGTTTGAAGAGACTGTCTAGTTTTTCTGCATATCCTGCGAATGCCTAAGTTCCTGTTTGAAGAGACTGTCTAGTTTTTCTGCATATCCTGCGAATGCCTAAGTTCCTGTTTGAAGAGACTTTCTAGTTTTCCAGCATAATCTGCGAATTACCCTCGTGCCCGTTTTGAGAGACTGTTTTCCCCGAGTTGTCTGCAAGCTTTGCTGGCTTCTGTAATTTACAAGACTGTTGCTAAATAAAACCTTCCTTTGCTTTTGGATCCTGTTCTATCACTCATTACAGAATAATCCGACCATACCATGGATCCAGCGAACGAGAGAACCATCCATACAGCAGTCGAGTTACAAGGAGCTATGTTGGGAAGGCATGATGAGGAGCTCACCGCAACTCGTCGAGTGGTCGAGACACTGGCGGCTCAGATTTCAGCATTATCTTCCGAGGTCCAGCTGCTCAGGAGCGATTCGCCTCCTCCCCGGGCCCTTCACGCACCAGAGCCTCGTGTCAACAATCCTCCATGCTACAGTGGTGAGCCCACCCAGTGTCGCTCTTTTCTCACCCAATGTGAGGTTGTATTTTCTCTCCAACCAGTCACCTATGCCCGTGAGCGGGCCCGAGTGGCCTACGTCCTCTCTCTTCTTACTGGACGAGCCCGCGACTGGGGAACAGCGGCTTGGGAGGCAGAGGCGGAGTTTACCGGAGGCTTCGACTCTTTCAAGACGGAGATGCTCCGAGTTTTCGATCGTTCGGCTCACGGCGAGGAGGCATCCCGCGTGCTTTCATCTCTCCGCCAGGGAGGAAGGTCTGTTGTGGACTATTCGATTGCATTCCGCACCCTAGCGGCCACGAGCGGATGGAACGAGACGGCTCTGGCGGCTCGCTTCTTAGAAGGACTTAATGCTCATGTTAAGGATGAGGTCATCGCCCGCGAGCTGCCCAAGAATCTTGATCCCCTTATTGATCTCGCAATCCGGGTAGACAAGAGGTTCGATCTCCGTCGTCGCGCCAGAGGCGCTGAGTTTTCCGCAGCTTCAAGAGCTACACCTATGCATTCCTTTCCCACTCCAGATCCCGAGCCCATGCAGCTTGGCGGCTTGCGCATCTCTACTAAGGAGAGAGAACGCCGCTTAATTAATCGCCTCTGCATGTATTGCGCAGCACCCAATCATTTCGTTGCTAAGTGTCCAGTAAAAGCCAACGCTCACCAGTGAAGGAGGAGGTACTGGCGAGCGCTACTTCTTTACTCTCCTCTTCAACCTCCTGCACAACTATCCCCATAACCTTGAGTTGGGCTGGTACTACTGTCTCTTGCAGGGCTTTAATAGATTCTGGAGCTGAGGAAAATTTCCTCGATGAAGCCTGGGCTCGTAGACAAGGTATTCCTTTGACGAACCGTAGACTAACTACGTCCCTTTTTGCCCTAGATGGTAGACCCCTTTTCAATGTCGATTCCCAGTCAGTACCATTAGCCTTAACTGTTTCTGGAAACCATCAGGAGACCCTCTCCTTTTTAGTCTTTCATTCTCCTTATTCCCCTGTAGTGCTAGGTCACCCTTGGCTAGTCAGACACAACCCTCAGTTCAATTGGTCTAATAACACTATTCTCTCGTGGAGTCTGTCCTGTCACGCTAATTGTCTGTTTTCTGCTAAACCTTGTGTTTCTACTGTTTCTGTGTCTCAGGAGGAGCCTACCGATCTCACAGGGGTCCCGGAGGAATATCACGATCTGAGAGCGGTCTTTAGTAAGTCCCGGGCCTCTTCTCTCCCTCCCCATCGTCCTTATGACTGCAGCATCGATCTGTTACCCGGTACTTCCCCTCCTCGCGGCCGTTTATACTCCCTATCGGGCCCAGAACGCAAGGCGCTCGAGAGCTATCTAGCTGATTCGTTAGCCGCCGGTACCATTACAGCGTCATCTTCACCCGCTGGCGCGGGGTTTTTCTTTGTAAAAAAGAAAGACGGTTCCCTTCGTCCCTGCATCGACTACCGGGGTTTAAACGAGATAACTGTCAAGAACCGCTACCCTTTGCCTCTAATGGCATCCGCATTCGAACTGCTTCAGGGGGCTAAGATATTCACTAAGCTAGATTTACGAAACGCTTACCATTTAATCCGCATCAAGGAGGGGGACGAATGGAAAACCGCCTTTAACACTCCGCTAGGTCACTTTGAATATCGGGTTCTTCCGTTCGGCCTGGTCAACGCGCCAGCTGTCTTTCAGGCATTAATCAATGATGTCTTGAGAGACATGCTGAATGTCTTCGTCTTCGTTTATTTAGACGATATTTTAATTTTCTCACCATCCCTCCAGAGTCATGTCCAACACGTTCGCCGAGTCCTCCAGCGCCTTCTGGAGAACCGCCTATTCGTAAAGGCTGAGAAATGCTCGTTCCACGCTCACTCCGTCTCCTTTCTTGGTTCCATAATCTCGCCGGAGGGGATTAGCATGGACCCCGTCAAAGTACAGGCAGTTGCCCAATGGCCCGTCCCTGAGTCCCGAGTCGCGCTTCAGCGATTTCTGGGATTTGCGAATTTCTATCGGCGCTTCATACGTAATTTCAGCCTAGTAGCCGCGCCCCTCACCGCCCTTACGTCGATCAAGTCAACCTTTAAATGGTCCGATCCTGCTCAGAAGGCTTTTGATCATTTAAAGCTTTTGTTCACTACCGCGCCTATTCTCATTACTCCAGACGTTTCCAGACAGTTCATTGTAGAGGTGGATGCGTCGGAGGTGGGAGTCGGAGGTGTTCTCTCCCAGCGCGCCCCCTTCGACAATAAGGTCCATCCGTGCGCCTACTTCTCTCACCGCCTTTCCCAAGCAGAGCGTAATTACGATGTGGGTGATCGAGAACTATTGGCCATCCGTTTGGCTTTAGGTCAGTGGAGGCATTGGTTAGAGGGCTCTGCCGTCCCGTTTGTGGTCTGGACAGATCATAAGAATTTGGAGTATATTCGTTCGGCCAAGAGACTTAATGCGCGTCAAGCTCGTTGGTCCTTATTTTTTGCCCGCTTTGACTTTACGATCTCTTACCGACCTGGCTCAAAGAACCAGAAGCCTGACGCTTTGTCTCGCCTATTTGACCCGTCCAACGCAGTCTCCACACCCCAGGAGATAATTCCCCCGGGGTGTGTAGTCGGCACCGTTATTTGGGGAATCGAGAAGCTCGTTAAACGCGCCCTTTCTCGCTCAATCGTTCCGCGTAATGTACCTATGAACCACCTATTTGTCCCGGTTTCCGCCCGGTTAGCCGTCCTTCAGTGGGCTCACTCTTCTAAATTATCCGCCCATCCCGGCGTTAGGGGCACGTTAGCCACTCTCCGTCAACGATTTTGGTGGCCCACTGCGGAACGCGATACGCGTCGTTTCATTGCCTCTTGTGCCGTCTGCGCTCAGACCAAGTCTGGTCACTCTCCGCCTGCCGGGCTCCTTAGACCGCTTCCCATCCCGTCGCGTCCGTGGTCTCACATTGGCCTTGACTTTATTACCGGCCTCCCGTCCTCGGCTGGCAATACTGTCATCCTAACTGTAGTAGACCGTTTTTCCAAGTCCGCTCACTTCATACCGCTCCCCAAGCTTCCCTCCGCCAAGGAGACAGCCCAGCTTCTCGTAACCTACGTTTTCAAGTATCATGGGCTCCCCACCGACGTTGTTTCGGATAGGGGACCCCAATTCGCGTCCCAATTTTGGAAAGAATTCTGTCGTCTGATTGGTGCTTCTGTCAGCCTCTCGTCTGGCTTCCACCCGCAGACTAACGGGCAGGCAGAACGCACCAATCAGATAGTCGGTCGACTTTTGCGCACCCTGGCTTTTCGTAATCCCTCTTCTTGGGCCGAGCAATTACCCTGGGCAGAGTATGCTCACAATTCTCTCCCCACCTCCGCCACTGGGTTGTCACCTTTTCACTGTTGTCTTGGTTACCAACCTCCCCTTTTTTCCTCTCAAGAGACCGAGTCTCACGTTCCGTCTGTTCAGGCATTTATTAAGCGCTGTAAGCGGACTTGGAAGAGAGTAAGAACATCGCTGTGTCGCTCTAGGGTTCGCGTTATAAGAAACGCTAATCGCCATCGCGTCAGGAGTCCTAAGTATGCACTTGGTCAGAGAGTTTGGCTGTCCACTACCAATTTACCCCTTCAGGAACCGTCCCGTAAGCTCGCTCCTCGCTTTATCGGACCCTTTCCAATTTCCAGGGTCATCAGCCCTGTCACAGTAGAGTTGAAGCTCCCTCCCAAGCTCCGGCGCATCCACCCGGTCTTTCACGTGTCATGTATTAAGCCAGTCGTGCGCGCTCCTTCTCGTACTCCCGTCTCTCCTAAGCGTACTGTGGGTCCGTCTGTCTACACTGTACGCAAGATTCTTGATATGCGTCGTCGTGGTCGAGGCCATCAATTTCTTGTAGACTGGAAGGGTTACGGTCCTGAGGAGAGAAGCTGGGTTCCCTCCCGGGACATTCTGGATCGCTCTCTTATTGATGACTTCCTCCGGACCCGCCAGGTATCTTCCTCGGGAGCGCCAGGAGGCGCTCGTTGAGGGGGGGGCACTGTTATGAGTCTGGTTCTGATTCTGCTTTCTCGGGCTTTTTCTTTCCCTTTTCCGCCCTCTGCTGGTCACTACCTCTCTTTCTCTCCCCTCTCCCTTTCGCAGCTGCGTCTCATTTGGTATCTCACTCATCCTTTCCACCTGTTCCCCCTATCAGGCTCGTTAGCTATTTAATGTCCCCTGTTCTCCAGTCTTTTGTCGGATTATTTTGCCTGATTTAGATGCTGAAGATCTCCGTCAGAACCCTCTACAGCTATACATCCTGTCGTGTCCTAGTCCTGTTGAACTGTCTGGTCCAGGTCAGCTATATCTCTCCTGCTATTAACCTGTTCACCTACCCTGTGTCCAGTTACCCTGCTGTTTGCTCTCTCCCGCTGTCTGGTTCGACGCCGTGCTGCCGCACGGTACAAGAGGAGAGGAGCCCGGGATCCTCTAACCGACATTCCTGCTCTCCGAGGCTTCCCAGCTAAGATAGAGAATACAAGAGGGCTGTTAAGCCACGGAGGAACGCCTTTCCAGAGTTTATCCTTTTCCCTGTTTGAAGAGACTGTCTAGTTTTTCTGCATATCCTGCGAATGCCTAAGTTCCTGTTTGAAGAGACTGTCTAGTTTTTCTGCATATCCTGCGAATGCCTAAGTTCCTGTTTGAAGAGACTGTCTAGTTTTTCTGCATATCCTGCGAATGCCTAAGTTCCTGTTTGAAGAGACTTTCTAGTTTTCCAGCATAATCTGCGAATTACCCTCGTGCCCGTTTTGAGAGACTGTTTTCCCCGAGTTGTCTGCAAGCTTTGCTGGCTTCTGTAATTTACAAGACTGTTGCTAAATAAAACCTTCCTTTGCTTTTGGATCCTGTTCTATCACTCATTACACCATATTGCACCTGACAACATGCAACCCAATAACAACTGAGTTTTAAATCTACACAGATTGAAAATCAGTCATGAAAAGTACCTGTTTTAGTGCAAGAAATCTTGACTAACAAGGGCCTCCTTAATAACATGGGTGTTCTATTAAAGGGCCTTCCTAATAAAACACTCTTATACAGAACTAATTTCCTGCGTGATTCATGGTTAATCACACTCGACACAAAGTGTTGATGTTCCTTCCCTTTCCTGTTACTTGCTCAAGCTTAATATACCCACATCCACTGTGAAATATATACAATGACTTTGAGGCAGCAGATGTTTCCATATGAATTTTTTTATAGGCCTACAATTTCACATCCTAGCAGTTAAACGTCAACTATCATAAAGGGAAAGTTCACCCCCATAAAAAGAAAGTTGTAATTACAGAGTTTCACTGGGAAGACAAGAATGATGCCAATACATTTATTTTTGTTTCTGAGAATGAATTAATGGATGTCTCTGCTTTTAAAAAAAAAAATAGTATTGCGCTACAGCATGCCTCCATCGTAATATACTGTACAACATGACATATATTCACTCACGGGACACTGCACTTATTCACAATCACAAAAGTACATTATTTGCATGTGCTTTAAAGCCTTGCCAGTTAAATAACATTATTTCGTAATGGTCTAAAAGCCTGTAAACCAGCGCCTGATTACTGGACTAAGCTATCTTTTGAGTCTGTTTCGCTAATACTGTCAAAAACACACAAGGATTACATAAACACAGTTGGTTATGTCTAAAGTGAAAGTAAACAGTCGAGAGAAAAACGGATGCGCGCCTGTGTATTAGATGCCTGCAGCTCTTAAAGTGACAGAACTAAACATGCTGCCGATTGTCATTAAAGGGACAGTTCACCAAAAAAATCACTCACATGTTGACCCAAACCTCTCTATTTTTTTTTTTTCGAGTGCTAAACACAAAAGAAGATATTTTGAAGAATGTGGATAATAGTACCTGGCCCCCACTGACTTTGATAGTGGGAAAAAAATAAATCAAGTGGTATGGAAGTAACTGCTGACCAGCAACTGTTTGGTTACCAACATTCTTCAAAATAAGTTTTATGTTCAACATATTTTATGTTTAAAAAAAAACTTGAGAGTGAGTAAATGATGACAGAATTGTCATTTTTGGGTGATGGTAGGCTAATAAAAAAAAAACGCACAAAGGAAAATCACTCACTGCTCTTGACTGAAGAACTTTAATACAGTTGCTTTAATAAGAGTCAATGTATAATTTATGTTTAAAGTAGGGGTGTAGCGTCTGGGTATGCAGGGTATGCAGGTGCATATGGACCCAGGCAGATTGGGGGCCCGCCGATCCGAGGGGGCACTTTTAATTGAAACAAGGGAACGAATAGAGTCCTCCATGGGCCCAGCGCTGGCCCGAGACACTCAGGCCCGAGCCTGCCCTTGCTTGACGATTTATCAGAACAGAGCCCGTGTTGCAGCCATTAAAATAGTTGTTTTGGATTCTAATGGAAAAGTGGCTACATTTTGTTTGTTTTCTTTATTAAGTTCATTTAGAAATATGTTTGAAACATTTTATGTTTGTTAAATTCAAGCTTTTGTTTTTTAAAGTAATGACCAAGAGGTCAACGGCAATGAGTTGAGCATGTTTGATCAATTTAGCCTTCTCAAATCAACACGACTTGCCTAAAATAAAATCTGTAGACATAAAACGCTTGATGCATTTCACAATATTAATTTAAACATTTAACCTAGATAAATGTCTAACGCTGTTAGGTGCATATCCAATTGTTTGTGCAGAGAGTGAAAGCTAAAGCGCGCTTTGCAGGACATGGAAGCGCCAGTGCAATCACTTTCATTTTTTTCCTTAATAACAGTGAAAACCTAAAATACGCCATCATTTTTACTCATAAAAGTAAGAGTAATACATCATTCGGAACTGCAAAAGGTCTGCTTTTATTTGTGTGCACTCACAATATCAACAAAACATTGTGGTTTTGTAAAATAGCTAAAGAAAACAAACATGTGCTTTCTACTGTCTCTGTCTTGAGGAGTGCTTCACAAAAATGATTCGAAACTCAGCGAATATTTGCCTCACAAACATGATAAATAAATCCACAGAATGCTTTAAATTACTACTTTAAAATCATGTTATATTGCGTAAAGTTAATGTGAACTGTCCTCACATTTAACATGAAAAACAGCAATAAAAAGTAGGCTTCAAGTCAGTGATGGCTGATTTATGAGAAAAATAAAATAATGTTGGCAAAGTTATGGCTTGTTGGCTTTTCTGAGGTAGGCAAAATGTTACTATTATTATGAATTCTTCACAAGATGTTTTATTGACTTTTTTTAAAACTCTGATTGATTAATTTCATGAGACATCGTGTTTATTATACTTTTTTTTCAATTTTTTATGTTTATTTCGTGCTGCAAATATTAAAAAGGAAAAGATAATTGATTCACATGCTGCTTGATCTGAGGCGAATAGTTATCTCATCTACAAATTAAAGAGCGTAAAAAAACCTTTATTGTTTATGTTTTATCATGAAATTGTCAGAATTTATAGGCTGAGACTTGTGTGCTACAAATAATGAATGGACTTGAAAACGTTAAATATTATTTCCAAGTATTTATACCGTAAATAAAACAGCTTAATACTCAGGTAACGTTATGTACTTAAGAAAAATCAACAAGTTAACCGAGTTGGAGCCCATAATGATTAATTTTTTTTGCATATGGGCCCAGGGCTGACTTGCTACACCACTGGTATATAGTGTTTTATTTTTATATTTGTTTATTCAATTTCTTGAATGCTACTGTTAAATACACCTGTACCTGAACATTTGTTTTATTTATTATGTGTATTTGTAACTTGTAGCCTATCTTTGTTCTTATTTTTTAATAACAAAGATCTTGGCCTAAACATTTGCCATTCTTTTTATTTTATATTTTGTTACCTTGAAAGCCTTTGAAACAGGGAAATTAGTTGCAACTTGCAAAATAGTAAAACCAACATGAAAAAGAATTGCGATAAAATCATGAATCATGATATTTCTGAAAAAAAAAAAAATTTGATATTGTATCTTTGCCTTATCGACCACCCCTAGGATGAATTAAAGTCTTATGGAATGACATGAAGGTGAGTAAATGAAGACAGATTTTTAATTTCTGGATGAACTATCCCTCTAAATTCCCTTTTAAACAACCCAACCAGCCATTATTCACATTCTAATCACTGTTTATGCCATAAATCTTGATCATCCATACCATATCTGGACCATCAGCTGCTATGTGAAATTAAACAGCTAATGTCAAAGACACTGCAGCCGGGAGTTAATTTCTTCTCCCAGAACACAAAGATTAACCACTGCATAGGAGAAAGATAATTAGAATCTGAACATGACTCGAGTACGGGTACAAGAAAGGTCCAAATTTCCATATGTTCCAGCCCTGTTGACCATATCAAATAATCTAGTGTAGACAGAGAACAGAGTATGTAAGATACTATTGCCCACAATCTACTGAATATCTGGTATTCAGGTCAGGGCTTGAAAGCAGCTTTATCAAATGACCTTTAACAATCACACCATTCATAATTAATTCTTACCTTTGTGCGAACTGACTCCAGTTGACGCAGAAGCCAAAGTCAGATTTATGAATATCACAATACATTTTTTCCTGCAAGCATTCACATTCACAGACAACCAACAGGTATATTGTGTAAATGGCACTTACAGTCAGGTAGCATCAATGCATGTCAAGTACAGGTCAAGTGTAGATCTCACATGCTAAGAATGCTAAAACACAGACACAACAGGGATACAGACAGGTTTTATTGCTAGATACAAACCAGGTAAAATGAATCAGACGGACAAATTTAGTCTAGTTTTACGTAATCAGATTCCAAAATTAATTTTAAATTTTAAAATGCTTGTAATCAGATTCCAAAATTAATAAAAAAAATTAAATGCTTGTAATCAGATTTCAAAATTAATTAAAAATAAAAAAAATGCTCGCAATCAGATTGCAAACTTAATTTATAATTTTAAAACGCTCGTAATCAGATTTCAAAATTAATTTAAAGTTTTAAAACGCTCGTAATCAGATTACAGTTACTTTTTTATGGATTACATGATTACATCTCACATCATTCATTTGAACAACCTTAAAGGTGATTTTCTTAATATTTCGATTTTTTGCACCCTCAGATTTCAGATTTTCAAACAGTTGTACATTAAAAATAAAGGTGCTTTAAAAGGATTTTCACAGCGATGCCATAGAAGAACCATTTTTGCTTCCACACAGAACTGTTCAAAGGTTTTTTAAAGAACCATCTCTTTCTTACCTTTTTATAATCTGAAAAACCTTCTTTCGCTTCTTTCTTCAGATGTTGACGGTTCTTTATGGAACCATTCTGACAAAAAAGGTTCTTCTATGGCATCGTGAAGCACCTTTATTGTATCTTTAGTGTATCTTTCCTAAATTCCTAAAGGTTTTTTAAGCCAAACCCCTTTGACTTAAAATATTTACTTGAAATATCCCCAAGAAAGCTAATATTTCAGTAATTTAAGACAGTTTCATGTTCTCTGATATCATAGACATGCAGTTGAAGAAATTAAATATATTTTATTTTTAGTGTATTTTTAGTATTTATTTTTTATTTTTTTTAATACTTTATTTTGTCTTTTAAACAAAAAGAAACAAAAAGATATTTAATACAATTATACAAATGAGTTTTCTTTGAAGATATAAATATATATATATATATATATATATATATATATATATATATATATATATATATATATATATAAATAAATTATATATATATAAATAAATTATATTTATTATAAATTTTTCCTTCTATATTCTCTTCTTTCCCCCTTTGTGGTAATACCCACTACCTACAATTATACCAAATTATATTAAAAATAACAATGACATTTACATACATGGACAGTTTACTTATGTAAAAGTAAAAAATAATAAATAAAAATGCAAAACAATCACATATTCATATCAAATCTCTTATGATCCCCCAAAATAATACTATTTAAACATCTACTGATAACAGTATTTAATAATTAAATACAATAATAAACAAATCAATTAAAAGAGAGGATTATGTAGAAAAGTAATTATTATAATATACTTTGTTTATAATGCATACTTTACAAACGCTCTTTTAAAAGTGTACACTTTTACTTTTATTTGCATATTTTAAAATAATTTAAGATTTTTATCAACTCAATCAAACACTGCAGTTCTTACATTAACCCCAGTTTGGAAAAACATGGAATAAGTGAAATGTTTAATGCATTTAATTTTGTTTTAAATCAATGTGATGCATTAATAGTAAGTTTTAAAACAAGTTAGGTATCTAAAAAGTAGTCAGAATAAGCTACTAAGCTAGATCACATCGCTGACTACAATTTTCATCATCCGTCATCAGTAACAGACTACTAATTTCTAATGTAAATACAGTCCTTTTGTGGAAGAAGATTGTTATTTATGAAAATACCAATGGCCACTGATGAGATATTCCATTTAATCAAACCAACTTAATTTGGTTTCCTCAATGAAAACA
Source organism: Garra rufa (assembly GCF_049309525.1). Lineage (NCBI taxonomy): Eukaryota > Metazoa > Chordata > Actinopteri > Cypriniformes > Cyprinidae > Garra > Garra rufa. The sequence goes on along the minus strand of NC_133376.1, from coordinate 43,442,083 downwards.
AGCAATTTGTGTGAACAGAACTGAGATGCTGAATGGCGTTTCCATTTCAATGCTTTCAAAAATGTAAGTAATATAAATAACTGCACTGTAAAATAACGCAATATATAGTACATTGAAATCCAAAGGAAGCTTGTCTTTAAAAAAAACCTTGGACGTCTTATCTTTAAACAAAAAATTAGGCCGTCCGGTGATCTATTGTGTGTGGCAGCACTTTCAATTGAAGAGAAATCATAAGACGAGTGAATTCATCAAGGCCTCGGAGGCTTTTAGCACTTAGCGCACGCATACACACACCTTGCTCTGAAAGAGAAAACAGACAGCATGCTTCATTGATTACCTTATCTGTTGAATGTCAAAGGGGAAGATTAAGGCGTTCATTTCCATACAGAGATGAGAAGGTGAGAGGGGTGGGGGTGTGCTGATGACATGTTTTCCTCTCGCTGTGAAGCAGTTATGTAAATGATCCCAATACAGCCACCGACGACGCACTGTGAATACTCTTAAATTTGCATTAGTTACTACACAAAACCCACAAAGAAAATGGCCAAAAAAAGCTCATTCAAGAATTCCTATCTAGCTCGTATTCTGCATTAAGCCGAATAAAAGCTAACATTTTTGAAGCACACAATAAATGGCTTGTTTAAAATCTAGGTCATGCTATTTTCTTTCCATTTTGTGCCATGATAAAGAGGCTGAAATCACACCGCTGATCTTAATAGTGGCTGCGCTCTGGAAATACGACGTTACGGTGCAATTTCGCACAATACGTGAAAAATTCACGCTGCCGGAGCCATTTATCATTTTAGACAAATACTGCATGCAAACCATCAAAGAACGAGACCGCTGTGAAGATTTCTGAGATTATTGATTAGCCCCAGGCGACTATGATGAAGACAATAAAACTGGCTGTTTCACGCTTTGTCGTTAATTGAAGGAGAATGAAGAAGAATTTGAGTCATTTGTTGTGCTCATTTAGCTCGTCAGATTTTTAGGCCGAAAAATCTAATAAAAAACACTATCAATATCAGGACAGAAGAAATGAATGGAATGAAAATAAGCAATAAATTAACAGCATATTAGGGGGCAATTAGGATGCGAAGAGGGATTTAAAAATCCATTCTTTCATTTCACAGCTTTCTCATAATGGTTGTGCAATTTATTTATTATTTTTTTTAGCTCTCTGGGGTGGACTGCACGTGTTGAAATATGGGATTTGAGAGTTACGGCCGAGGGGGAAGATAAATAATGAATAACAACTTTAATTTCAGTCCGTGTTCAGTCATTTAAAGCTATTGTATGACAATGCGTGCAGTGCACAAGCTGTTTTATGGTACTTCTGTGGTGTTTTTTCAAAGCCTGACTCAGTAAGAGGTCATCGAATGCATCAGAAAGTTGATATGATTCTTTAGGGTCTTAATGAGAAGTCGATAACATACTTTGGTTAAAATTTCTCAATAGTAAGGTGAAAAACAGCCCTTTTAGAGCGAGCCATTCTGTTGCATGTTCCTTTAAATGCTAATGAGGTCTGCTCGCCCCGCCCCTTTCTGCCATGGGATGATGAGCCGTAATGTTTACTTTAGCTGCATTTAGCTGTAAAACTTGCTAACTAGCACATTATTAAGAAAGACCATTTGCAAAGATGCATAAAAAACCCTTATACTGCATCAGGAATGATTCACACGAACATGTACGCATATGTAGATCGGGATCGGCACTTTCCTTTCAAAAACGAAAGTAACGTTAATCCTCTGCGTCTTCAGCCGCTCAGATGTCGCTAGTAAATAACTACTGCTATGTTCATTATTACATCCAACAACATAACACCTCAATCGCTCAATTAGAGTCTTCCTCTGCACCTGAGTCACACAATGGACAGTTTCAGCTCGGTGAGGGCGGGTCTAAGGTAAAGTGCTCATGTCAATCAACTATTGTGGGAGTGGCCTCTGTCTGTGTGTCGTCATACTGACAAAAAGCTGAGAATGTGCTGATTTTAAAAAGGGAATATTACTTTTAAAGATAAAAAAAAAACTAACACTGGGTGGATTTTTATCATTGTAGGATGGTTGTGTACACAAACTGCCAACACACATTAATGTTCAAACTACATGTAAAAGTGAGTTTTGCATCCCATGACCACTTTAACATTTGAAATGGTTAACTGAATGAAATTAATCATTCTAAATGGAATCCTGAGTTATCTTGCTTCACATTGCACAACAATTGCTTATAATTTACATGGGGTTAACAATTAACCTTGTTTATTCATAAGATGACATTTCGCAATGAACATTTTTACATTTTTATTTGCATATTTGTGTTGTCAGTGTCATTGATTGGACAATGACTGGATCTAGCTCACAATCTGTTTACATAACAACTCTGGATTTAGCTCAGACAGTGAACTGATGCATCTTTCCATTTATGACATACTGACGTGAAAGGTAATGCAATGCAATGAGTACTTTAATTGTGTCCAGTCTAGTGTCTTTAGCTGTAAGTGACAATGGTGTGGACACAGTGTTTAAACTGCACATGTGCATTGGCGGGTCCAGTCTGAAATACAAGCTTTTTGAAACACCATTTGTGAATAAAAAACACAATTTATGAGGCAGTTCATGTCAGATTTTGTTGCTTAATATCATGCTAGCTAAAGCATTATGTTTATTCATACATAACATTCCTCCCCCCCCCCCCAAAAAAAACATAATGTCCTCTTCCTTTTTTTTTTCTTTTTTTTTCCAGGAACAAATGTCAACACAAAATGGGTCAGAAATATCCTTAGTTCTTCAACCAAATACTGAACAATTGAAATATTTTTTTATTTTAATTTTTTTAGTTTTATCCATATTTGAATATGTGTGCCGAACTAACTATAAGTCCAGTCTTATAGGCGGCCGTCTTTCCCTGGTGGGATAGCGAGGTTCTGTGCTTTACTGGGACTCAGACACAGATGTGCCTGAAGCTGTTTGGGTTGATTTTCTGAGTTTAGCATCTGTGGCATGTTTTCAGTTTCTTGTGATGCAGCTTTTTCCAAGGGTACAAGTGGTGTGTCCACCTTCACTTCTGGAAACACTGGAGATTCTGAACAAGTAGTGGGTATCTGATCCACGTGTCAGCTGATCCACGTGTCTTTTCCATATAACCTTGTCAGATGTTAGGACCGTGTATGACACTGGGCCGGTTTGAGCAATTACCGTTGCTTGTACCCACTTTGGTCCTGATGTATAGTTGCGTGCCAGAACATTTTGCCCTGGATGAAACAGTCTACTTTTAGCTTTCATTGCTCTCCTATGAACTTGTTTCTGTTGCTGACGAATTACCCCCTCTTTGACAATGGAAGGTCTCAGTAAGTCAAATCCAGAGCGCAATGAACACTTCAGCATAAGAGATGCTGGAGAAACCGTTGTTGTTCCATGGTTGGTGTTTCTGTATGACAACAGGAAGTCGTTAAGGCGCTGATGCAGGTTCCCCTGTCCTTGCGAGGTCTTTAAGGCGTGTTTGATGGTTTGAACCATCCTCTCAGCTAGCCCATTAGTGGCTGGGTGGTAAGGAGCTGATTTAATATGTTGTACACCACACTGTTGCAAGAGCACAGCAAATTCGTGTGATGTGAATTGTGGCCCATTGTCACTGATAAGTTGTTCTACCAGAAAGACTCAGGAGAATGAATACTGTGACAATTATCCATTTATTAGCAACCCAGCAAGCAATAAAGTTCTTTGGCGTAGGCCCCGTCCGTAGCTCGCAATCTGAGGGTCCGGACTCTGCATATCCTGCCTGAAGATCAAGGCAGGGGCGCAGCCGACCCCCGTGAGGTATGTAAGGGACCATCCTGGTGGTGGTGGTGAGGAGGATGGAGGGAAGGATTCAATTTGGAGGAGGTGGGGAGGACGGTGGTGAATTGAAGCGTCAGCATCTGCGAACTCAAACATGAGTAAGTACCGATCTTATATACCACAAGTGTTGGAATGTGATTGGATAGATGAAAATTGAGTGACGTAACAATTAAGTCTTCCTGGCAGAACTTAATGCTAGAGCTTTCATTTCAGGGTAGCCGAAACGGCTAAACATTTCTCCCAGTTTTACTACTATTTTCTCAGCAGTTGTAGAGTGCATAACAGCAACTTCGGGCCACTTGCTGTGAGCATCCACGACTATTAGCAACATCTTTCCTTCTACTGGCCTGGCAAAATACACGTGCACACGCTGCCAAGGGGTTTCTGGCCAGTCCCAAGGGTGTAACGGGGCCAATTGAGGTTCATTTCTCACCTTCTGGCAAGATAGGCATGACCTTGCTTTTCCTTCAATGTCCCCATCAAGACCTGGCCACCAGAAGTAACTTCTTGCCAGTTCCTTCATTCGCACCATACCACAATGGCCCACATGAAGCTGCTGAAGGACGGTTTTCCTCAGAGATGGGGGTATGATTACTCTTTGTCCCCAGAGAAGGCACCCTGAATTAATTGCTAATTATTTTTGTTCTAATCAGGTATGGCTTCAAGTTGGTGGTGTCTTTAGGGACAGGTGCATCTTTTACCATTTCCATGACTTCAGACAGAATTGGATTTGTCCGTGAGCATCTTCTCACCTGTGTTGATGTCACTGGAGTCATCTTGACTTGTTCAAAATAGAAAATGTCTTTCTGCTTGCTTTCTAGACATGTCACAGTTAACGGAAGTCTTGATAGACCATCTGCATTCCCATGCAGCTCTGCCTTCCGATGTCTTATCTCATATGTGTGTGCTGATAACAGCAGAGCCCATCTCTGCATTCGGCTCGCAGCCAGAGAGGGGATTCCGGTATGTGGCCCCAAAATGGTGGTTTTCAGTGAGCAGTATGAATGGCCTGTCATACAAATATTGGTGAAATTTTCGAACACCAAAAATGATTCCCAAAGCTTCTCGCTTGATCTGGGCATACTTGCTCTCTGATTTGTTTAAGGTACGTGAGGCAAATGCTATTGGCCTCTCTTCTCCTGAAGGCATGATGTGGGAAATCACTGCCCCCACACCATGCGGTGATGCGTCACAGGCTAACTGCAGTGGAAGCTTTGGATTGAAATGAGTCAACACTCCTGACTTCACAAGTACTTTCTTGGCTTCTTGAAAAGTGGTCTCACATTGCGGTGTCCATTCCCATGACTGGTTACTACTAAGAAGTTGGTGCAGTGGTTTTAGCAGTGTCGCTAAGCCATTGATGAATCGTCCATAATTCAGAAGACCTATGAATGACCGGAGCTGGCTGGTGTTCTGCGGGGCGGGAGCCTCCAGTATAGCTTTTACTTTCGAAGGTGCCTTGTGCAGTCCATCAGCATTGATTACATGTCCAAGGTATTCGACCGACTGCTTGAAAAACTCACATTTATCCTTTCTTACTCTTAGGCCATATTCCTTTAGACAGTGGAGTGTGCCATCCAGATTACTCAGATGCTCGGCCTCCATTTTTCCTGTTACCAAGATGCCATCTAAGTAGCACTGCACCCCTGATAAGCCACTTAACACCTGGTCCATGGCCCTTTGAAACAGTAAAGGGGCCGAGGTGATACCTAAAGGAAAATGCTTGTATCTGAAAAGTCCCTTATGTGTGACAATTGTCAGTAACTCTTTAGAGTTTTCATCAACTTTCATTTGTAAATAGGCTTGACTCAAATCAATTTTGCTGAAACTCTGTCCCCCTGCCAGGCCAGCAAAGAGATCATCGATGAGGGGAAGTGGATACTGTTCAGGAGACAAAACAAGGTTCACGGTCACTTTGAAGTCGCCACAAATCCGAATGGACCCATCCTTTTTAGGCACAGGTACAATAGGTGTAGCCCAGTCACTGTTACTCACGGGTACAATGACTCCACTGGTTACCAGCTCTTCCAGGGCCGTCTCCACTTTCGATCTGATAGCATATGGCACCGAACAGACTTTGCAACACTTGGGCTTACTATCAGGCTTTATGTCAAGTTTGGCTGTAATATCTTTCATCGTACCCAGTCCATCCTCGAATACCTCAGCATGTTTTTCCAGAATAACACTGAGCCCAGTGTTTTCCTTTGACACCATCCGCACTGTTGGCCAGTCCAGCTTCATTGTTTCCAGCCATTCTCGCCCAAGTAAAGCTGGGTAATTCCCTTTTACCACGTAAAGAGGCAGTGTGGCTGACTGACCATTTAATTCCACTTCCAAATCCATTACACCTTTTATAGCCACTGGCTCCCCTGTATAGGTTTTCAATACTGTCTTGGTTGACTTTAAGCAGACATTTCGAAATGTCTTGTGGTACACAGCATCTGACACAATAGAAACGGCAGCACCTGTGTCTATCTCCATACGCACCACCTCTCCCTCTATGACAGGTGTCACCCAATAGCCTTTGGAATCTCCTTCCATAGCTAGAATTTTTTAATGGAAATTCATCCAAAGAGGAATCAGAGTCATCTGTATACTCCTTGTAATTTGACTGCACTTTATGCACACTCTTCTTTTTCTTTGATGTGCAAGGCACTCTGTTAAATCTTTGTGTTGCACTCTTTTGTTTTCTTCTGCAAGCACGTTCCACATGGCCTTTCTTTCCACACACCAATTCTTTACACCAACACTCAGATGCTAGATGTCCGGATTTGCCACGTCTATAACATGTTGCATTTTGAAGAGCTTTGCTAGGTGAAGTATTCACGTCTGTTGCTAATTTATGCACTTTATCTGAGCTACTGAATTGCTGTGCTTCTTAATCCACATAGGAGCCTATCCCTGATCGTATCATTCAACACATCACTGAATTCACAGTGTTCCGACAGTTCCTTCAGTGCTGCAACGAACATAGTTACTGTCTCTCCCTCTTCTTGGTTTCTCTTGTGAAACCGAAACCTTTCTGCTATAACTAACGGTTTAGGTGAAAAGTGTGCGCTTAACAGCGCCACAATCTGCGCGTAAGTTTTCTCACCTAGTTTCGCGGGCTGTACGAGACTGCGCAGCAAAGTGAAAGTCTTAACGCCCATCACACTGGGGAAGGTAGGCACGATCTTTGCATCCTCAATAGCGTTCGCCTGCAGGAAATATTCAAATCGCTCTGTGTATGAGCTCCATTGTTCCTCATTTTTATCGAACTGTCCGATGTTTCCAATGACGCTAGCCATCTCGTATTCCCTTATCAATTCACAAGCCCAGACGTCGCTTCTCGTTCTTTACTACTGTTACATTTGGCCGTTCACACACGTAGAATTCCTTTCAACAATCCTCGTCGCCACTTTGTCGTGTATTTCCTTCTAATTTATAAAGACAGAGGACACTAAAGATGAGTCAGGTGGTACAGAGAAACTTACATTTTTCTTTATTCTCACATTCACTTGTATATATTGGGAACAAATCACTTTGACGTCACTACATGACTCCACCCCTTACTTACATACTAAAGCATTATGTTTATTCATACATAACACTAGCAACATGTTAAAACATGCTTTTTATATGGTAAATAATACCAGCAACATGCTAAAATTAGGGCTGGGCGATATGGCCAAAAAATAAAATCCCAGATTTATTCACAAAAAAATCCGATTTATGATTTAAATCGATTTTTTTCACCCCCTGCTACTTTCATCATGTAAAGAAACCCCAGCTTTTCCACAATATATATGGGCACCATATATTTTGCAATATACATAGCAACTGCATCAGTGATCGCTTTCCACCAGGCCCCATTCTTATTAGACCGGACACAGTAAATGTTTGTAAGACAAATAAATATGACAATATATATTTTCATGCTTTTCTTTTGCAGTTACATCGTATATAAAAATATAAAATTTTGAATACAGAAATATTAAATGATTTAAATAACTGAAACGGATCTGCCAGCAGATGGCGGCAAGACACTGATTTAATTACTGAATCATATCATTCATTTGATTCGTTTGAACCTCTGGTTCATTCAGAATAGAGCAAATTACTGTGTTTATGAATGGGAAATTGAATCATTTCACTAGATTCGTTTAAAAACACACGTTCATTCATAAACAAAACACCGCTGTGTTTGAATGGAGATGTGCAGCGGCTCAGTTGTGACTTGTTTCAGACCACTTTTAACGACGAAATAGAGCAAAATCAGGCAATAGCGTTATAGTTATTTAACTGTTGTATTAAATCAATATCTAATTTACAAACTCCCTTAAAAATTATTATAAGCTGTCACTCATCTTGGTTCGCAATCTCACAAAGCTCTATTATAATCAACGATGCTCGCTATACTGTACAATCAGTCTCTTATTTACACTCGCTCTACACTTTATTCATGGCAAAACATGCTATTAATATGCTAAATAATGTTAGCAACCTTCTTAAAAGTTTACATGTTAAAACATGACATGCTACCAACATGCTAAAACATGTTAATATGCTAAATCATGCTATAATGTTAAAACATTGCTGACAATATGCTAAATCATGCCACCAAATGCTAAAATGTGATAGAAATGTGCTAAATCATGCTAGCAATATGATAAAATGTTAATAACATTTTAAACATGGCAAAACACGTTATTAATAAGCTAAATAATGTTAGCAACTTTCAAAAATGTTTACATGTTAAAACATGACATGCTAAGACATGTTAATATGCTAAATCATGCTAACATATTAAAACATTGCTAACAATATGTTAAATCATGCTTGCAACAAGCTATTAATATGCTAAAATGTTTCCATTTTAAACATGACATGCTAGCAGTGTGGTAAATCATGCTAGCAACATGTTAAAACATGCTATTAATATGCTAAATAAGGCTAGCAATATGCTAAAATGTTAATAACATTTAAACATTGTAAAACACGTTATTAATAAGCTACATAATGTTAGCAACATTTTAAAATGGTTACATGTTAAAACATGACATGCTAGCAATATGCTAAAACATTGTTAGCAATGTTTTACAATGTTTTAACATGTTGTTAGCATATGCCAAATCATAGCAACATTGTAAAAATGTTTTTACATATTAAAATATGACATGGTAACATTTTAAAACATCCTAACATGCTAAACTATGCTAACATGTTAAAAAATTGCTAACAATATGCTAAATCATGTTAGCAACATGCTAAAACATGCCATTAATATGTTGAATAAGGCTAGCAATATGCTAAAATGTTTACATTTTAAACATCCTAGCAGTGTGGTAAATCATGCTTGCAACATGTTAACATGCTAATTCATGCTAACAAGATAAAGCATGGTAAAACATGCTAAAATGTGCTGTTACCAGCGTGCTAAAACATGTTAGCAGAATGTTAAATCATGTTAGCAACTTAAACATGTTTTCAATGTGCTAGAAAGTCATTAACACTGGTTTCATTGGTTTCGAGTAAAAGTTAACTTTTCAAAGTTCTTTCAAACAAGCCTTTGTCAAGCCAACATCAAAGTTTGTTTACAAACTTCCCTCATCTATTTTGAAATATGCAATTCAAATGTGAGTGCGGCAACCTCATCTTGCATTTGACAGAAATAAAAGTACTATGGAATGAGTCGAAGGTGAGTAAATAAAGACATTTTTTTCAAAGTGCCAACCTGCAAGAACAATATCATCTATACACCTGCTAGTTATTCATCTCCTGACTTCAGTGCAAACCGCATAGAAATGTCTTTAATCCTTTATTTAGTCAGGCTCACACAGGTGATTGCATCTCTGCAGAGCTGCCAGAGGCTTGTGTCTTAAGAGACCTGCCTTTGATTACATGTAAACAGCTCCTCATCAGTCTGCAGTACACGGGCCTCTTGACTCCTCTGAGCTCATGCTCACCACTGCTGGGCTTTTATTCACGTTTTGTTGCTAGGAAACACAACTTTCGGATGAATCACAATGGGGCATGTGCCATTCTTAAAATCTGCTCTATAAATACTGACACAGTGGACATAAAAAAGTGAGAAGTTTGGATACACTTTTATTCTGCTTTCAAAGGTGGGGAGGTTTCGGGTAAATCAATAGCCAAACTTATTTGTATTCATTTTATATACAGGTGCTGGTCATATAATTAGAATATCTTCAAAAAGTTGATTTATTTCACTAATTCCTTTCAAGAAGTGAAACTTGTATAATGTATACATTCATTCCACACAGACTGATATATTCCAAGTGTTTTTTTTTTTTCTTTGAATTTTGATGATTATAACTGACAACTAATGAAAACCCCAAATTCAGTATCTCAGAAAATGAGAATATTGTGAAAAGGTTCAGTATTGAAGACACACTCTAATCAGCTAATTAACTCAAAACACCTGCAAAGGCCTTTAAATGGTCTCTCAGTCTAGATCTGTAGCTACACAATCATGGGGAAGACTGTTGATTTGACAGTTGTCCAAAAGACGACCATTAACAGCTCAACACGGTCTCACTCCCAAGTCGTCACCTATTGACGTTTGGTCAGGACCCCTTGGCATCGCATTTTGATGCTTAAGGTACCCCTTTAGCATAGTTTTTTGACATGAAGGGTCCTCCACTGTTTTCACTTCTTTGTCTTACTGGTTTGCATGCATTTGTAAAAATGTAAACAATTTTATATAAATTTATACTTTGACTGGAGCACCTAAACCCACCCCTACCCTAAACCTACCCACTTCTGAACAATATAAACCATAGGCAAATATAAGTACAGTCACATGTATTTATTGCAAAAACTGACCATAAACAAGCAGTAAAAAAGCATTACAAACAAGTTGTGTTGCATTCCAAGTCTTCTGAAGCCATACGATATCTTTATGCGAAGAAGAAAGTAAAACATAAGGTTTTAATCGCTAAAAATTATCCCACTTCGTTAACGTGCTCACATTCTTATTCAAAAAGATACGCCCGAGCATTAGCATGACGTAATCGGTCACGAGACACACAAGAGCCAATAGAATTTCACAACCAAGGCTGACGTAATGCTTTCTGGCTGCATTTTTTGAATTCGCGCACGGACTGCGGCAAATAGGATGAGCTTTACAGCGGACGGAGATGGCGATCGCGTCTGTTCCTCTCACAAATCAATCGTTTTGCCTCGGAAGACTTGGAATATTCATAATTTTTAAATAAATTGTGACTGTAGTTGTATCTGCCTGTTATATCTGCGTTTTATTGACAAATGGTTAGGTTTAGGGGCAGGGGTTGGGTTATGTGCTCGTAAATGTGTAAATAATGTAATATAAATAAATCTGTTGTGACTGTTTGCATTGAAAAATCACACCCCAATACATATGCAATAATGGCAATATTATTACCCAATATTTCATTTAATCATGACGATAAAATTCACATTGCCTTTCGCGTCAGCTTATTGACGCCAAGGGTTTCCTATTCAATGCAGTGGAGGACCCTGCACGTCCAAAAATGACGCTGAAGGGGTACCCTGTGCGTCAAAATGCGACGCCAAAGGGTCCTGACCAAACGTCAATATGTGACGACTTGGGGTGAGACCGTGTTGAACAGCTTGCACAAGGAGGGCAAGACACAAAAGGTCATTGCAAAAGAGGCTGGCTGTTCACAGAGCTCTGTGTCCAAGCACATTAATAGAGAGATGAAGGGAAGGAAAAGATGTGGTTGAAAAAAGTGTACAAGCAATAGGGATAACCGCACCCTGGAGAGAATTGTGAAACAAAACCCATTCAAAAATGTGGGGGAGATTCACAAAGAGTGGACTGCAGCTGGAGTCACTGTCACTACACACAGACGTATGCAAGACATGGGTTTCAGCTGTCGCATTCCTTGTGTCAAGCCACTCTTGAACAACCGACAGCGTCAGAAGCGCCTCGCCTGGGCTAAAGACAAAAAGGACTGGACTGCTACTGAGTGGTCCAAAGTTATGTTCTCTGATGAAAGTAAATTTTGCATTTCCTTTGGAAATCAGGATCCCAGACTCTGGAGGAAGAGTGGAGAGGCACAGAATCCAAAATTTCTTCAGGGAATTTGTAATCAGCAACAGATTGCATTTTGAAAGTAATCCACCCAGCAGTGCAAATCTGATTGTTTATATCAGCTTCTATGTGTGTTTTCTATGGAAGCCCATTTCTGGCAGGTAAGAAAAAATTCCTTGCCTTAAAAAAATCGAAATTATGACATACCTAAGTCATAGTTACAACATAAAAAGTAGAAATTATTACACACTAAATCGAAATTACTTTAAAATATGCAATTACAAGATCGAGCTGAAATTATGATTTATAAAGTCGAAATTATGACATTCATAAGTCATAATTACGAGATAAATCAAAATTATGATTTAAATCATAATTATGAGATAAAAAGTTGAAATTATGACTTACGTATGTCATAATCATGAGGTAAAAGTCAAAATTATGAGATACAAAGTATAAATTATGATTTTTAAATTCGTAATTAGGAAATAAAGTCGAAATTATAACTTACGAAACTGAAATTATGAGATAAAAAGTTGAAATTATGACTTGTGTATGTCATAATTATGAGATAAAAAAATCTAAATTATGACTTTAAAAGTCATAATTATGAGATACAAAGTATAAATTATGATTTTTAAATTCGTAATTAGGAAATAAAGTCAAAATTATAATTTACGAAATTGAAATTATGAGATAAAAAGTTGAAATTATGACTTACGTATGTCATAATTATGAGATAAAAAAATCTAAATTATGACTTTAAAAGTCATAATTATGAGATACAAAGTATAAATTATGACTTTAAAAATCATCATTTGGAGATAAAGTCGAAATTATGACTTATGAAATCGAAATTATGACTTTAAAAGTCGAAATTATGACTTAAGTCATAATTACGAGATAAAAAGTCAACACAACACACAAAGTTGTTAATTCATATTCTGCCCATATCTGCTTGCATTCATATATTTATATAAAGAAAACACTTAACATGCAACAGTGCATTGCATTCATATTTTGAGGTATATTTTGCTAAGTTAATTTGTTCTGGAACGGCCCATTTATCATTAGACCTCTATCCTGTGACCAATGTGTTTATAGTCTTTAAATCAATTTCAACTTGTAAAGTCATAATTTTGACTTTTTATCTTGAAATTACGACTTTTAAAGTAATAATTTCTATAATTTATCTCATAATTATCACTTAAATATGTCATAATTTTGACTTTTGTAAGGCATATATATATTTTTTTTTAATGTATTTTATTTCTGTGATCAAAGCTGATTTTTCAGCATCATTACTCCAGTCTCCAGTGTCACATGATCCTTTAGAAATCATTCCAATATGCTGATTTGAGGCTTAAGAAACATTTCTGTTGAGAATAAAAAACTTATATTTTTTCAGGATTCTTTGATGAAGAGGAAAATGAAAATAACTCATTATAAACATCATAAACAGTTTTTATTAGTACTGTTTTATTAGTGTCAGTTTTGATCTATTTAATACATCCTTGATGAATACAGCCATTAATTTCCCAAAAAAAAGAGACATGACAAAATAATTTGGTCTGAAAGAGTACATGTCAGACAGATTTTCCTTATTGCAGGAAATGTAACCCTCTTGTGCATGAATATTTAATGAAATCTATTAAATAAATACATTCTTTATGTCAAAACAAGAACATAATTGGTCCCAATTTTCTTCTTCACAATGATGCATTAATGTATTCTGAGAGCGGTGCACATTTCTCCAAAGCAATAGAGAATAACAGTAAATTTTTCAGAGGTTCCTGCATCACTATTTTCATTAGCTAGGTTGAATTTACATTAGAAATAATGAACATAAAAACAAGAGGACAATCATAGTGTATTATGGTTAAGAGTCAAAGGTTGTAGTGGTGAGGAGGATGTGAATTTTACATTTAGACATTTTTCTGTCTACCGGCATCAGAGAGTTGACGTATTTTATAAAACCTGAATACGTTAGAGAACGTTAAGCTTTGAATGAAATGTGTTGAGATTGTGTTGTGGTTTTGAAATGTGTTTGATCTGCTGTATTGTTTGATCAAATATTTCTGTGTGGTTTCAGATAGCAAAATAAAATAATAATAACGCTCACCGCATATCCCAGTGCCAGATACATGCTGTGCCTGAACAAAGAGACACTTGAGAATCATGGGAAGAAAAATAAGAGTTTATGATTCCACTAAATAAATAAGAATTGGCAGGCACCATTGAAGAAAAACAAAATCAAAGCTGATATTGAAGGCACAGATCACAGCCAGAAAACCATGTTTTCTAACAAGTGCATATATAGGAAATGCACTTTCCCCTTGCACTTTAAAAGTGTTAATGTTTCTGAACAGTCTCTTTTCATTTGCTCATCTACATGTGTTGAGAGTCAATGATATCCAAATACTTTGCTTCAATAATCTTCGGCAACAAGTAGTTCCTGCAAAGAAAATGTTATATTATGGCATATGTTATTTAACCCTTAACAGCCTTATCCCTCAGAATATGTCTTATAACCAAATCTGCATTGTCTGACAAATGTAACACACAAATACAATAAACAGCAGAAAAGCTGTTTTGCTATAATGTCAAAAACATGATAAAATGCACATTCTCAGAAAAAAAAAAATGACAAAATGGTCACTGTGCTGGTATCATTTCAAAAGGTAATAATATGTACAATTTAGGCACTAAAATGTGACTCTGAACCACAAAACCAGTCTTAAGTAGCAGAGGTATATTTGTAGCAATAGCCAAAAATACATTGTATGGGTCAAAATGATCAAATTTTCTTTTTTAATCAGTAGGACATTAAGATTATGTTCAATGAAGATATTTTGTAAATATATCAAAAGTAAAATTTTTATTAGTAAAATGCATGGCTAAGAACTTAATTTGGGCAACTTTAACCCCTTAAGTGTCTTTTTCTCCATCATCATAAATTATATACAATTTGTCAAAAGGTAATCTAATAATGTGGTCTAAGTTTAAATGTTAGAAAAAAAAACTTAAGACATCTTGACGTATTAAAAGTGGACATTCCTGTAGAATGATCTATATATATATTTTTTTTCTTTTTTCATATTTGAATCAAAAATTTGGTTTCAAGTAGGAAAAGTCCCAATGTTGTTCCCTATGACCAGTTCTTTCCCAAATGTGGATTAATTAAGCTGCTAAAACGAATAATTCTTCTCTATAGATACACACCTGTTCAAAAGTTTAGGGTTGGTAAAATGTTTTAAATGTTTAAAGGCTAAATTTTCAGCATCATTACTCCAGTCCTCTAATAACTTTTGAACCGTAAGGCACAGAATCAATATTCCTTTCTCTGAAGTCCTTGGCTTATGCCGAGTCGAATGAAGTCCAAAATTCAAAAATCGTAAGGTTTCGTGTTTTTTTTTTTTTTTCTATTTTTAATAGTTCGTAAAACCTACTTTCTTGAACTTGTCCAAGGCGGTTTGTCTGATTTTCACCAAAATTGGCTCAGATCACCTTTAGAGCATGCTAGCAAAAAGTTCTGCAATTCAAGTTGATTTGTCCAACCGCTCTCAAAAAACACGCCAACCATGGATGTGAGTCTATAACTCCGCAATGATTTGGCGTATTGAAACCAAACTTGGTTTGTGTTAAAACAAGCATGACCTGAGGCTACCTGCAGTGTTTCGGCGCAATGCCAAAAAATGGCTCTTTTTGCTTATAACTTTACATGGTCAAAAATCATTAGGATATTAAGATGTATTAAGTTATTTAAGTTCCATGTAAATTTCATACTGTAAATGTATCAAAAGTAAATTTTTGATTAGTAAAATGCATTGCTAACAACTTTATTTGGACAACTTTAACCCCTTGGATATTGCTTTACCATGGAAATGGTACTTTAAAATCTTTTAGCGGTCTCCTCCCCTTAGTGGCTGGAGTCAAGTGTCATATTACAACATGTGTTACAGTCTTTTAGAAAAAAAAATTTATAATCTTGACAAAATACATATTGTCGCAAAGATCTGAGTCTCAGGATTCCATATTTGGTGGTTAGAAAAATGCTTCAACCAAAATTCAGTGGAGTTTTAATTGGACCCAGTTGCTGTTTATGGTATAATGCCCTAAATAAAATCTCACAGGAACCTTAATTTTTTTTTTATATCAACTTCAAATTTGGAACGTAACTTATTTAGACATAAGGCTTTAATTGTATATAAATTTTGGATTTAAAAATATTTACTAAAATATTTATTTAATATAACATAAAAAAATTGGTACAGTGCATTTTCTTAACAGTAAATTTAAACTATAATTTTTTGATACATTACTGTTTTGAAATGATTCAAAATCTATAGTAATCTGCAGATTGTCATCTTAAAAATGAGACCTTAGGTCTGTATTCCAAAGTGTTCATGATGTAACAGAGAAAGTCCTGCGTTGAAGTTAAGCTAACTAGTTTAACAACCGCCGAAATACTTTAATATACTCACTTAACATACTCAAAACAAAACCGCTGCCACCAATGTAACCGAGCTTTCGTATTGGGTTCGCCTAAACACTTTTACAGTAATAAAATAATCCAAACGAGACCAAGAGGTTCACTGAACGGTGCATACTTTTTATTTTTATTTTTCACAACGCACACCAAACCTGGGGGCGCTCTCATCCAACCATGCGCGTGCACTTTCTCTTGCCTACGGCAAGCCCCGAGGGACAGAATGCCTTTCACACACATACATGTAACATCCTATTGCCTTAACTTCAACGCAGGAATTTCTCTGTTACAATGATTTATAACAATTTAAGTTTAAGTTTCTATTTTCAAAAATGGGGGGTGACACTTAAAGGGTTAAAAGTAATTTTCTCAATATTTTGATTTTTTTGCACCCTCAGATTCCAGATTTTCAAATAGTTGTATCTCGGCCAAATGTTGTCCTATCCTAACAAACCATACATCAATGGAAAACTCATGTATTCAGCTTCAGTATAAATCTCAATAAAAAATTACCTTAATGACTGGTTTTGTGGTCCAGGGTCACTTATGAAGCTTTAACATAATAATATGCATTATTTAGGGGAAAATAAGGTAAAAACTATGTACCTTTTAGCTTGTGTACCTTAGGATGCCATCTCAGTGAGAGCACTGTACCTATTTTTCTAAAAGTGTAGTGACGCTTTGGTATAAAATCTATGGCATACCTTATTGGAATGAGCATGATCATGAGTAAAGGGAAGATCATCTTCATATAGGGCAGAGGGTACATCCCAAACGCACACAGGATGATCAGCTGAACAATCTGCAGGCCTGTGAAATAATGCACCTTCCTCTGCGGCACTCTGCGGATGTAGTGAGTGGGTGGATACGACGTCTTGGGAACAGAGATTGAGATTAGTATAAGAATGATCAGTGACAGATTTGTATTATTTCATATTAGTCAACAGAGAAATCTAATATAATCCTATTTTCTTTCCCAATACACGCTCCATGAACAAACTAGGATACATTTCCAGCAAAAAGCTGATAGTCCGTTCATACAGAACACAAAACCGCTGCACTGTGTGATGTAGAAGATATTTGATCTTAAACATACAGTACAGTTGGGAAGAGTCAAATTTTGGGCCGGTGCTATTCCACTGTGACCAGTGTTTGACTCTTGATATGTCTTGTTAGGACAAAAACTCATAAATATGTTAAATTACTTTAAAATCTATTGATAATGCTTTCATGTTGAGTTTAAAACTGTAAAATCTGCATTGCTTTAGAACAGACTGGGATTCAAAACAGTGTAGATTTATACGGACTCTTCACAAGCACAGACGGTCCCTCACTACAGTGTATAGTACAGTATAGTGATATATATATATTGATTTTCCTTGGGGTTGTCTATATTTAAAGGCTGCACTATTGAATTACACAATAAATGAAGTATCATTGATCATACTGAGTAAACTGGAGACTTGGGTTGATGTCAAAATATAAAGGGTCTGAAACCCTAAGGAACCTGTACAGCTAAACAAAGTTACAGTGCATGTTTAACTGCTTGTTTTATGTGTCTTTATTGACTTTATTAACTTATTAACTGTATACAGTGGCACCTTCCTTATGGGTAACACTAGTGTTACTGTGTTTTTTTTCTGTCAAATTAAATAAAACAATCTTATTATTCTTGCATTTTCATTATTTTTCTGTAACTCTGACGTCATGTGCTGAAAAACAATCAAGAAATAATATTTCATAAAACCTTTAATACTGCCAAAGAAGGTAACACCAGTGACAAAATAAATTGTACAAGTTGTCTTTAAATAATTCATAAAGTCAAGAGGTAATCTAATAATGTGGTCTATGTTTAAATGTGAGGAAATAAAATAAATTTGTATCAAAAGTAGACATTTCTGTAAAATGACCCATATTGTTTTTTCATATTTGAATCAAAAATTGGTTTCAAGCTGAAAAAAGTCCCAATATTGTTCCATATGACCAGATCTTCCCCAGTGAAATAATTAAGATGCTAAAATGAATAATTCTTCTCTATAGATACACTACTGTTCAAAAGTTTGGGTTGGTAAAATTGTTTTAAATGTTTTTGAAGGAAGTCTCTTATGATCACCAAAGATTCTTTTATTTGATCACAAATACAATAATATTGTGAAATATTATTACAATTTAAAATAACTGTATTTTATGTGAAAAAAATCAAAGCTGGATTTTCAGCATCATTTCTCCGGTCTTCTAATAAATTTTGAACCGTAAGGCACAGAATCAAAATTATTATTTTTTCAAAATTTCTAGTTTTTCCGAAATTTAAAAATCTATTAAAATTAAAAAACTATTTTTAATAGTTTTTAAAACCTACTTTTTCAAACTAGTCCTAGATGGTTTGCACGATTTTCACCAAAATTGGCTCAGATCATCTTCAGACCATGCTGGCAAAAACTTGGTTTGTCCAACCATTCTCAAATAACATGCAAACCAATTCTACAAAAAGCAAAAATTGATTTGAGGCTATATCTTTGCTATGGTTTGGCGTATTGAGCCAAACTTTTGTTTGTGTTATAACAAGCATGACCTAAGGCTACCTGCAGTGTTTCGGTGGAGTGCCACCTAGTGGTCAAGAGATAGGAAAAATAGCTCTTTTTGCTTATAACTTGTTTTAGCCAAAAAAAATTTTAACAAAACACTCTTTAGATTATGTGCACCATGCCGAGTCAAACCATACCCAATTTTTTCCATGTCAGCCATTTTGGGCATTGGCCATTTTGAATTTTGTAGTAAAATGCATCTGGTGTTAAAAATGCATTGTATCATTGCAAACTTGGTATGGGTCATCAGCACGATGCCCTAAAGAGCATGACAAGTTTAGAGCCACCTAGTGCTAAAATCAAATATTGACATGCTTTTAACCTTGGGTGTGGTGATTTATTTTCACGGCAGTCATCGTTTTAGACTCATGAATCCTTGCCGAGTCCAGCGATACCAGACATGCCAGGTTTTACCTTATTGTTTGCACAACGTTGAATTTTAGCACTTTTGCCAACATTTGCCAATATCTTAGAAACCGCTACTCCGATCGACACAAAACCACCGTAGGAAATTCGGAACGCATGCTGGCTATATGCCAATGCCTAACTGCTAAAATTTTGTTAGTGGCAAAATTTTTTTAAAGCAAAGTCAGACCATCTGTCATTTTTTCTCTTCTCATATATAAAAATTATATATTTGACACACATATATATGAGCACACACTAAGAACACATAACAAATTTGGTGGGATTGTGCCTCTTGGTGGCTCTATAATTAAACAAAACATGAAATTGCCATTGACTTCAATAGAGTATTATGATAGAAAATGCTAAATTTTTATAAATGCATTGGTGTACCATTATGAAACTTTGTATATACCATCAAGACCATGACCTAAAAGTACTCAAAAAGTTTTGAGACAGTGCCACCTTGTGGTCAAAATAAATGCTAATAGCTTTACTGAATTTTGCCCATTGTAATGAGACTGGTATTAATAGACTCCTTGGGTCATGCTGAGTCAACAGTGATACCACTGTTGCCATAGTCAGCCAAACGTCCTGTCCACCATTTTGATTTTCTTTAACAATTACTTTTTCGTACTCCTCCTAGACTATTGGTCCAATTTTCACCAAAATCGAATCATATCAACTTTAGACCATGTTGACAAAAAGTTATAGATTTTGTGTTGATAGACAAAACCATTTTGGTATATCACAGCAATGAATTTGAGGCAAGATGCCAAAATGACACTTAAGGCTGTATCCCTGCAATGCTTTGGCATAACTCTGGCATAACTTTGTGTGTCATTGTCAACTAGGGGGCAGCTGTGGCCTCATGGTTAGAGAGGCGGACTTGTAACCCAAAGGTTGCGGGTTCGAGTCTCGGCAGGGATTGTAGGTGGGGGGAGTGAATGTACAGCTCTCTCTCCACCCTCAATACCACAACTGAGTGAGTCCCTTGAGCAAGGCACCGAACCCCCAACTGCAATGGCTGCCCACTGCTCCGGGTGTGTGTTCACTACTGTGTGTGTGCACTTGGATGGGTTAAATGCAGAGCACAAATTCCTAGTATGGGTCACCATGCTTGGCCTCACGTCACTTCCTTTCACACAGAACACACCACATCGATTTGATAACAGTGCCACCTATTGGTCAAACGTGATATGCCAATAAATCATATTACTAATGATTTTTCAGCCATTTTGACTCTAAAATGCCTTCAATTACACATTTCTGCAGTTGCTTGTCTAGTGCTTGGCCCCATAATTGCTGCTTGCATCTATATTTCAATGCGTCCTTGTTGAATAAAAATGCATTAAACAGAACTTTTGAAAAGCAGGATACATCTGAACAAGATACTCCACTGAATGATTACTCCTGGCTCTCAAGGCTCTTACTTGTTCTTTAAGCAGAAGGGCCATTCGGTCACACATCTGGTTTCCATCAATAGATGTGAGAGCGATGTACAGGAAGAGGCCATAGAGAACGGGTTTCGGTATCCACTGCAGGGGCACCGGCAGCAAAAACACTGACAAACCTATCAGGATGTTCGCAGCCAGCGACGTAAGTCGTGTCTCCTCCACGCTGACTATCCTGCAGGTACACATGAGGATGTGTTTTACAAGCCTTGTTAATCAAACTTGATGTTACTCACAGACTCATATTTAAACATCAACTGTGAGTATCATGTTTTCTAAGTGTGTTGTAGGTGCTTGCTATCACGTTTCATAGAGATGGCCCCCCTCCACTCGCTGTTCCACCCGCGCCAGCTGACGCACATGCAGCGTGGAGTGTGGGAAAGCCGCGTGCATCCATGGTAACCCCAGCACCGACATCAGGATGTTGATAAATCCGGAGAGCATCAGGTCCCAGTGGTACGCCGTTCCCTTTAGCAGTCTGAAACACACGCAAGCACACCAAA
This sequence comes from Garra rufa, assembly GCF_049309525.1. Lineage (NCBI taxonomy): Eukaryota > Metazoa > Chordata > Actinopteri > Cypriniformes > Cyprinidae > Garra > Garra rufa. The sequence continues at coordinate 43,420,776 of NC_133376.1, read as the reverse complement.
AGAGATCATACAGCGTCTCTCAGCATCCCACGACTGTCGACGCTGAACTGACACTGTGAATGATGGCTCACTGATCTCTGAAAAAAGTAAACCAATTAAATCCTGGCAAACAGTGCTGGGTAGATTACTTACAAACTGTAGTCTGTTAGCAGGGTTTCTACAGGTATGAACAAGTGAAATTCAGGACTTTTTTAGGTCTTTTTAATACCACCTTATATAAATTTAACACCTAAACCTGTAATGGAAATACACATTATATTACATACATATAGTAGTGTTTAATGTAAAAAGAAAACTAAATTTAATTTCATGCAGGTCATGTGATCATTAACTAATGTCAGAGAACTGTGGACATGCAAATGTGTTAATTAATCATTAAAGGAGTTCACTTCCAAAACAAAAATTTACAGACAATGACGATGTACGCATCCCCTTGTTATCCAAGATGTTCCGGTCTTTCTTTCTACAGTTGTAAAGAAATCATGTTTTTTGAGGAAAACATTTTACAAATGTTCTCCATATAGTCGACTTCTATGGTGCCTGTGAGTTTTAACTCACAAAATGTAGTTTAAATGCAGCTATAAAGGGCTCTAAACAATCCCAGCCAAGAAAGAAGGGTCTTATTTAGAGAAGCAATCTTTTTTTACAATTTATATACTTTTTAACCTCAAATGCTTGTCTTGTCTAGCTCTGTGTGTGCTCTGTGGATTCTGGATCAATACAGTTAGGGTAGGTTTAAGAACTCCCATCTCATTTTCTCCTCAAACTTCAAAATCACCCTACATCACTGTTTTACCTTTTGTTTTTGTAAAGGGCGTTTGATCGTCTTTACACTTTGACTTTGTAAACACTGGTTCGGTACTTCTGGAGCGATGTAGGGTGATTTTGAAGTTGGAAGAGAAAATGAGTTGGGAGTTTTTCAACATACCCTAACTGTATTAAACTGAAATACACAGAGTATGCATGCGCATTGCAGAGCTAGACAAGATAAGCATTTGAGGTTAAAAAGCATATAAACTGTAATTATTTTTAGAAAATAACTGACCCATATTTCTTGGCTGGGATCATTTAAGCTGCATTTTAAAGGTTCAAACTCACAGGCACCATTGAAGTCCATTATATGGAGAGAAAACATGAAATGTTTTCCTCAAGAAACAATTTCTTTACGACTGAAGAAAGACATGAACATCTTGAATGACAAGGGGGTGATTAAATTATCTGTAAATTTTTGTTCTGTAAGTGAACTTCTCATTTAACTTCTCAGGATCTCAGGAGGTTTTTTAAGTAAATATGTGACCCTGGACCACAAAACCAGTCTTAAGTCGCTGGGGTATATTTGTAGTAATAGCCAAAAATACATAGTATGGGTCAAAATTATTGATTTTTCTTTTATGCCAAAAATCATTAGAAAATTAAGTAAAGATCATGTTCCATGAAGATTTTTTGTAAAATTCCTACTGCAAACATATCAAAATGTAATTTTTGATTAGTAATATGAGCTCAATTTGGACAACTTTAAAGGTGATTTTCTCAGTATTTTGATTTTTTTGCACCCTCAGATTCCAGATTTTCAAATAGTTGTATCTCAGCCAAATATCGTCCTATCCTAACAAACCATACATCAATGGAAAACTTATTTATTGCGCTTTCATATGATGTATACATCTCAATTTTGTAAAATTTAACCTTATGACTGGTTTTGTGGTCCAGGGTCACATATATAGGTGAAAGAAGTTCATTAAAAAAATAAAATATGATTAAAAAATAACATGAATTTTAATGCTTTTGTAATGTAATCTAATTTTAAAATGTAATCATGTAATCAGTAAAACAGTAATTGTAGTCTGATCACAAGTATTTTTAAAAATGTAATATAATCAAATTACAAATACTTAATTTTTGGAATCTGATTACTTCATCCAGATTACATGTAATCAGTTACTACCCAGCACTGCTCGCAATTAGAGAAGATATTGCAAGTACAAAAAACTACCGTTCAATGTTTAAACTCAAATATGACACTACTAATGGAAGTACGTTTTGATTTTCTGGATGGATACCTGTTCTCTGGAGCATTGGTGAGAGAAACCACAATATTCTGGTCAATGAAGATGAGCAGGGCAAGGAGAAAGCCAAGACCACAAGCACTTAAAACGTTCATCCCGGTCAGCCGGTCAAAAGCTGCTACTTTGAATACGGCTTCATTCTGGTAGTTGAATACTGGAACTGTGGATCAACATATTGAAATAATTAAATGTGTAGTTCACCCAAACTGCAAATATTTACTTACCCTTTGCCAAGGCTTATAAACCACATTCAAACCTGTCACCTCAAAATAGATAGTGAAAGGTTTGACGTCAATGGCAATTGATTATGAAGTCCTGCTGTGACATGTCTTGAGGTGACAGGTTTGAATCAAAGAGTGTATAATATTAACAGTTTCCAATGATGAACTGACTTTAACTGGAAAATTGAGTGTTTAATATTGTCCTCTAACATTATCGACACACTACTTTTCTGTTTAATAATGTAAAGCTGTTTTGACACAATCTGTATTGTATAAAGTACTATATAAATAAAGTTGACTAGACTTAACTAACAGTTCACTCATATTGCGGTGAACAGAAGAAAATTAAACATACAATATGGTGGCTTTAGTAATAGAGTTTTGCCTTTTCAATAAAAAAAGCCAATCACCAGCTGGTAAAGTCATTGTTTCACTTCTCATAGAAAGTTTTTTTTTTAATTACATAATTGCATAATATTCACAAGCCTTTGTCTTTGAAGGGTCTTTTCCCTACACATTAAAATGCACAAATGCATGCATTTCTTATTTACATGCATGCAGGGTTTCTTTAATCTAAATCATTATTTTATCCTCTTTAAATCAATGTGATAAACGAATTAGGCCAAAAGTAATCTAAAAGTAATCAAAAGGTAGTCTGATTACATTACCTGATTAAAATTTTTTGTCATGTAATTTGGAATCAGTAACAAATTCACTGCAAAAAATGCCTTTCTTACATAGCTTTTTTGTCGTTTCCAGCCAAAATATCTAAAAATTCTTCAATCAAGAATAAAAATCATTGTTGTTTTATGAAAAAAAAAAAAAAAACAAGTCAAAATTAAGTGTGTTTTTGCTTGAAACAAGCAAAATAAGCTGCCAATGGGGTAAGATTTGATTCGTTTTTTCTGAAAACAAGAAAATAATTTTTACTCGTCTAGAAAATCCTTCTTGATTTAAGATTTTTTTGGGGGGATATTTTGGCTGGAAACAAGTCAAACGTTTTTTGCAGTGTTACAGTTGTAAATTACTTACATTTTCAAGTAATATAGTAGTTATATAAATATTTTACATAAATAGTTCAAAAATGTGAGATTTTTATGAAAACAGTAAGCACAAAAGTCCACCCTAAAACATAACAGATCATACGAAAACGTACAAATAAGATTGTATAAACTCATATGAACAGTATCACTATTTTTTCATTCAAGTACCAGAGTATCTGGAGGATTTTTAAGCTCAAATTTAAGACTTTAAGAAGCACAAGTAAAATTAAACCATAGCAGTGTAGGGCAATGTCCACGGTAACATATTAAACTGTAAATTATTTACAGCATGATTCACGGTTCAGATACAGGTTTTCACAAAACAATATGTTTTATAAAATTATGTCTAAAGTATTTTATTATAAAAACACAATCAATATATTTATATATTAGATTTCTATAATGTATTGTCTTCATGTCGATCCACTAGTTTACATTTACAACTCTGCATGTTTGATGTGTAAAATCTTTGGTTAATTTTCATGTTGGTCAGAATAAAAACAGCAGACGGCCTTATTGGAAATGCAAATTCATTCTCTGCCAGCAGGTGGCGCTTTCAGAACAGCAGAAATATTGCAGTTTTCCCGGTAACTGCAAATTTAAGACCTCCTGAAATCATAATTAAGACTTTCTTGTACCATTTAAGACTTTTTATGGCCTACATAGGAGTTTGACTTCCATGTGCGAAAAAGGTGCCAGAAGGTGTTGCAAATATGGTCGCTAAGTGAACTGACTTTCCTTTAAAGTGCCTTTGTTTGAATTTGTGAAAGTGTGAAAGAAAAAAAATTCTAAAATCTATCCATCACACAATGTCTTTAAAAGACATGGAATATAGCTCATGGTGCATGGACTACTTTTATGTTGCTCTTTTTGTCATTTTTCTTACCTGACAGCCTTAATTTCCATCAAAAACCCAGCTAATCATTTCCTTTTGTGAATGTCATGCAGGTTTGGAATAGCATTATGACAGGTAAATGATGACAATGACATGTTTAGTTGAATTTTGAAGTTATGATGGGTTGCATAATTATTACATTCACCATTATTATGGGATGAAATTGCACATATCCCAGAGTGAATGTGTGATAATTATGATATAAGCAAAAGTGCTGCATGATAATAATAGATTTCTTTAATGTGAGGACTCACGCTGAATGTCAATGAACAAGTAGGAGCCCACGAAGGAGAAGATGACCACAGAGATTGGCAATGCACAGTCTGACACCACCTCCCTGACTTTAGCATGCAGGAATGGACTAGAAAGAAACAAGAAATTAGAAAATGTAAACTTTGAATAATATATGGAAACCTGTTTCTGCCACTGAATAAAAAACAGTAATTGTGACTTTTTATCTCACAATTTAGACTTTCTTTTGCGAGAAAAAATTCAGAATTGCGCAAAAAAAAGTAAAACTAATAATTGTGAGAAAAAAGAATTGTAAAATATACTTGCAATTGTGAAAAGTCCGAATTTTAGGATAAAAACTCAATTCTGATTTCTATATTGCAATTCTGACTTCTTTTCTTAAAATCGCATTATACAAATAAAACTGCAAGTTATAAAGTTAGAATTATAAGAGAGAAACTCGCAGTTGTAAGAAAATTGTTTTTTCTTCTCAGAATTGGATTTTATAACTTGCAACTGTAAGTTTATGTCTTATAATCCTGAAAAAAAGTCAAAATTGCAAGAAAAAAATTTCAATTGTGGGAAAAAAGTCAGAATTGTAAGAAAAAAATAACTGAGATATGAACTGACAATTGCAAGAAAAAAGGAATTGGGAAAAAATTTTGAGAATTGCAAGAAAAAAAAGAACTGTGAGATACAAACTGACAACTGCAAGAAAAAAGGAATTGAGAGATATAAACTCACAACTGCAAAAAAAAAAAAATAATAATTGTGAGCTAAACTTTTTTTTTGGTGAGAAATGTGAGAATTGTGAGAAAAAAAGAAATGCCAGATATAAATTTGCAATTGCGAGAAAGAATTTTAAGATAAAAACTCAATTCTGATTCCTATCTTGCAATTCTGACTTCTTTTCTCAGAATTGCATTATTTAAACTTAAAACTGCAAGTTATGAAGTCAGAATTACAGGAAATAAACTCGCAATTGCTTGAAACCAGAATTTTCAGATATAAACTCACTCAATTCAGTGAGTTCCCCCCCCACAATTGCAAGTCTCACAATTCTTTTTTCTTGCAATTCTGACTTTTCTTGCAATTGCAACTGTGTAAAAATCAAGAATTTTCAGATATAACTCACTATTCTTTTTTCCTTACAATTCTGACTTTTTTCCCCACAGTTGCGAGTTTATATCTTGCAATTCTTTTTTTCTTGCAATTTTTAACATTTTTCAATTACGAGTTTATATCTCAATTCTTTTTTCCTTGCAATTATCAGTTTATATCCCACAATTATTTTTTCTTGTATTTCTGACTTTTTTTGCAATTGCGAGTTTATATCTTGTAATTTTTTTTCTTGCAATTCTGACATTTTTGCAATTGCGAGTTTATATCTGAATTATTTTGTCTTGCATTTCTGACTTTTTTGCAATTGCGAGTTTCTATCTTGTAATTCTTTTTTTCTTGCAATTCTGACGTTTTTGCAATTGCAATTTTTTTTCTTGCAATTATCAGTTTATCCCACAATTATTTTGTTCTTGCATTTCTGACTTTTTTCTCGCAATTTAATTTTTTCCTTGCAATTCTGACTTCTTTTCTTAGAATTATAAAATATAAACTTGCAGTTCAGTGTTATAAAATCCAAGGGGGAAAAAAATTCTTACAACTGCAAGTTTCTCTCTCAAGATATAAATGTATAATTGTGCGGGGGGGGAAAATCACAATTTCAGGATATAAACCGGTTTATGTACTGCAATTCAGATTTTTTTTACCCTTAGAATTGCGACTTCATTTCTCTTAATTGTATCTTGATATTCTGACTATATCTCACACAATTTTGACATTAAAAAGAGAACTCAGTATTGCAAGAAAAAGTCAGAAATGGGAGATTAAAAAGCCACAATTACTTTTTTTCTTTGTTCAATGGCAGAAATCAGCTTCTCTAATAATGATCATAATTATCTATTTTATTTTCTCTCTGTGAAGCCAAGCCATTCTGTGTTACTTGAAGCCAATTTAGTTTAAATGAAGTATGTAAGATCAAATGACCCAGCATTAGCAACTAATGGCGATTACAGTTAGCCATAATGACCTTCTCTTGATGAGGAAGAGGGCATAGCCCAGCCACAGAGTTCCCAGCATCAGCAGCAGGCAGAGAATAGGGCGCTCCCTGGTGCACAGAACCATGTTTGCAGGCAATGGGACACTTCCATTCTCCGTTTCGTTCTCTGTCTGATGAAGTATTACACCCAGATGATGCAGTTCCTCTGTGCTCCCATTGGCTAGTGTAAGGCCATGATAATACTTATGAAATACTGAGAGAAAAGAGAGATACCGAAGAGAGCAATGGTTAAACATAACTGAGTAAATGATTCAGTAAATACACATTTTCCTATCTCAGAATAGTGCACCCAGTGGCGTAGCAAGTCAGCCCCGGGCCCATATGCAAAAAAAATTGTACAGGCCCCCCCAGTCATTATGGGCTCCAACTCGATTAACTACTTAAAGACCTTTTGCAGTTCTGAATGATGTATTACTCTTACCTTTAATGAGCAAAAATGATGGCGTATTTTAGGTTTACATTGTTATTAAGAAAAACGCAAGTGGTGCTTCCATGTCCTGCAAAGCGCACTTTAGCTTTCACTCTCTACACAAACAAGTGGATATGTGTCTAACAGCGCACATTTATCTAGGTTAAATGTTTCAATTAATATTGTGAAATGCATCAAGTGATTTATGTCTATAGATTTTATTTTAAGGCAAGTCGTGTTAAAGTGAGAAGGCTAAATTGATCAAACACGCTCAACTAATTGCGTTTGGCCGCTTGGTTGTTACTTAAAAAAACAAAAGCTTGAATTTAACAAGCATAAAAATGTTCCAAACATATTTCTAAATTAACTTAATAAAGAAACGAAATGAAATCTAGCCACTTTGCCAATGGAATCCAAAACTGAACTATTTTAATGGCTACAACACAGGCTCTGTTCACTATTCGTTCCCTCGTTTCAATGAAAAAGTTCCCCCTTGGCTCGGTGGGCCTCCAATCTGCCCGGCCCATATGCACCTGCATACCCAGAAGCTATATTTCATTGAAATATAATTTGGACATTATAAATGGCATGCATAGAAATGCATAAAAAATAATAACATAATAAATTACAAAATAGCTGATTGCATACAAATACAATTTTAAAATGTATTGATATCATAAAATAGTAATACGTTTTCTTTTGCACATATTTGTTCTATTTAAAGCTCAGATGTTTGAAGCAGTTATGTTAACTGACATATATAAGTTCATTTGACTCATTCTTTTAAGTCTGATAAGTTCAACCAAGAAAAACTTAGATTTTTGAGTTACCTCAACAAGTTTAATCCAGATAAGTTAACTTAACTCAAAATGTTAAGTTGTCATAACTAATTGGCGCAATAATTTTTTACAGTGTACACCCCTGAGTGCACCCAAAAATGACAAATCCATTTCTATTTATTCAACATTTCTTCTGTTACACAGAAGTATCTATGTTGATTTTGAACAACATGGGGATAAGTAAATGACGACAGAATTTTCTGTTTTTAATTGAACTGTCCCTTTAAACCACACCAAACAGATCTATTGTCAACAATATTCTTACATCAACATACATCAAGACATTTTCATTTTTTCCCCATTTTCGAACACTCTTCCCTGTTAAATAATCATTAATGATTCATTTCTGAGATATTACAAGCCTGCTCTAGTTTCAATATTAGTTCAGCAAGGCCTGTGGTCTTTTTACATATCAGAGCTCTGAACTTACTGTTTATGGTGCCTTTCAAAGCGTCGCCCACAAAGGCAATGGAGATGAACAGAGCTATCACTTCTTCTGTGGAACTGAGAGGACACACAGCACACAGTGAACAACTCATCTTCCCTTTTATCAAAGCAACAGAGCACAAACCGAGACATAACAGCAGAATCAAGGCACGCCGCAAACAGAGATTACCACGTGCGCGACAGGACAGCACAGATTTATGATGGATGTTTATGCTACAGAGAGAGGCCATAACTGAGGAGTCTGAGTTATATCAGAATGCGGCGTCTGCCTGAGGAGATTTCATACATCAGTGAAAGACAACCAGACTGTTACATTTTCTTAAGAATATGAGTGAGGTGCTTGTTTGCATAACACTCTCCACTGCAATACTAGGGTGTTGTGGGTGGCTGTCAGTATGTTGTTCAGGTGTTTAAAGTGGGCTTTAGTTACATTAGTTACTAGGGGGTCATTCCATGTCAAATCAACCAAATTTCAAAAACTTCCCTGGCTCAAATGTTTTCTTTAGCTAATATTTATTCTAAAGAAAGATAGACATGTAGTGATGAAAGCCAAAATATAAAATGTCATGGATGAATAATTACTGAGTAATCCACTATTTTGTAGAGGGAGGTCAAAATGGCTATTTTCACCTTCAAGTTACAGGGGGGTAAAAATTACTTTAGAAAGATGGCAGCATTATTATCTTATTTTTGCACAGAGATTGGTAGTTCTATTAGTAAAATCTGTTGACTTTAGCAATCGCTGTTGCATTATGTGCCTATGGTGACCATTCAAAAATGGGGAAACGGCACTTTTCAAGTCTTTCTCCAAAGTTTGCATGCCTGTAACTCAAGAATAATTAAAGATATCTTAATGCTCTTTTAGATATTGGGTTTTAGCAAACTTTCCTTTTAGCATCTTAATTTAATTAATGCCCTATGAGATTTGGTTCCTGAGTTATTGAAATTTAAACATGGCTTCAGGAGTAAATTGTTAAAAATGTACACATTTTCAGTGGTCAAAAACCAAATGTGGGTCAGTTTGAAAAAATATGATTCTTCTTTTCTTTTAAAGAGGAATGTCTGAAGAACAAATAATGTTAAAACTAGAGATGTATCTTGTTTATTTCTGTCAAGACAACTGCATTGAACATACTTGTCTGAGTGCCATAAATATATAAAGTATATAATATATATGTAAGTTTTTCTCCAAATTTCTCCAAAGTTTGCATGCCTGTAACTCAATAGTATTAAAGATATTTGAATGCTCTTTTAGATATTGGGTCTTAACAAATGTTCCTTTTGGCATCTTTATTTTTAATGCCTTATGAGATTTGGTTCCAGAGATATTGGAATTTTAATATGGCTCCAGGAGTAAATCATCAAAATATACACATTTTCAGTGGTCAAAATCCAAATGTGGGTCAATTTGTGAAAATATGATGCTTCTTTTCTTTTAAACAGGAATGTCTGAAGAACAAATAATGTTAAAACTAGAGACTTAGTTCATAGTGCTGCCATCATAGAGATTCCCATATCTCTGGGACTGAATGATGTAGGGCATTGAAAATTAAGATTCCAAAATAAAAGTTTATGAAGAACCAGAATCTATAATCATATTGCAGTATCTTAAATACTTCTTGAGTTATAGGCACGCGAACATTGGAAAAAGAATATTTATGGCACTCAGACAGGTATGTTCAGTGCAGTTGTCTTGACAGAAGAAATGAGACGCATCTCTAATTTTACTGTATTATGAAATAAATGAATATTTAATAATAATAATAATAATTCAAAACATTGTTTTATTTTATTACATCATAAAATTGCAATAAAATCTTAATTTGATGAAAAAAATGTATTTTATTTTATTCAATTATAAAAATGTAACAAATTAATAAAGAAATATTACAATTACAAAGTTACTGTACTATGAAATAAATGAGTATTTAATAATAATTGTAATATAATAATAAATACAATAATAATTTGAATAATAATTCTGCAATAACATGATTATCCTTTAAAATAAAAAATATTATTTAATAATTACAATAATAATAATGTTTTTTAAAAAAATTATGTTTAACAATAGTGCCTTTATTTTTGTGTACAAACAATGGGAGATTGTAGTGCTTTTTTGACAACAGATTAATAATAGATTCTTATTATAAATTTGAGAAGATATAATTTGCATCATATCTTGTGTTTTTTAAATGCCAGTTTTTAAGCAATCCAAACATACAGCTACCGAGCATGAACTGAGCGGATCTGAAATGCTAAAACAAAAAAACGGGGATCATGAGCTGCTTACGTGGAAAAATAAATAAATAAAGAATTCTGCACTTTGCCTTTGTGGTTCAATAAATGCAATAAACCAAATCATAATTCAAAATGCTGCATTTTGCAGTGTTTCGTAATTGTTTAAGGTCATTTTATGATTTCAGTCTTTAAACAGTCGCTCACCTTCAACCACCAAGCAGTTTTTTCTATTTATGTAATTTGCGTGGGTCATACTTCTCAGGTCAGAAATTAAACAAGTCCACATAAGTAAGTAAAATCACATTCCTTGTAGATAAACACATAGCGCTACTCCACTGACCGTTTAAAGAGCTTCATAAACAGGCTGACATTGAAGATTCCTCCTAGGATGAGGAACAAACTGTTCCAAAGGCCAATGCAGGCATAAAAAGCAGGAAAATCGAGGTCATAGTCATCGCAGACGCCTCTGATTACTGCAGTATACAAACAAAAGAGACAAAACAACTGTAAAGGCCTCTGAGTGAGACAGTCAGGTCAATTTTCTTTAGAATCAGAATCAGAATCAGAATGAGCTTTATTGCCAGGTATGTTTGCACATACTAGGAATTTGTTTTTGTGACAGAGCTCCACAGTGCTACAGAATGACAGTGACAAGACGATACATATTATAAAAAGAACAATATAGAGGTATACAAGACAGACAATGTGCAAAAATAGCAAAGACATTTGAATGGAAGTAAGTATGTGCTTTAAATAAATAACGGAAAAATGAATAAAGAATAAAGAATAAAGAATGTATAGTGTTTATAAGAAAGATACAGCACCGCTGATGAAGATGGCTAGAGGTGCAGTTGTGAGAGGAATGACCAGCGGAGATCCAGCGAAAAGAGAGTAAATCACTCCTCCAATGCTCTGACCAATTATAGTCTTCTGTACATCTGCAAAGAAGGTCAAATAAAGGAGTTAAAGTGAGGCACTGCAGGTGAATAGGGTAAAAAATAACTAATAGGTATTAACTAGATTGATTACATTGATGATTGCTAACATTTTTTGTATTACAAGTTTTCTAAAATGTTAGGTTAAAATATGCAAATGAGACATTATTTAATAAAATATGGGCTAATTTGCATACATTTCCAGTACAAAAATCTAAACACTGGATGAAGTCAGTTTAAATTTTTTTTTTTTTTTTTTTTTTACATTAGTTTCAAAAGTTTTTACAGAGGGAATTTTGGGTACCATAATTCAGAAAAAAACAGACAGGAAACACTATATTTTTTTTTTTTACCATTTTTGGGGGAATAATATGTATAAAATCAAGCAAATTATATATAAACAGATCACTCTGTACAAGCCTTCAGGATATAGACAGGAATAAAAAAAATTAAAGTTTGGTGTGTGTAAGTACTACTGAAGTGGAGATGTATGGCTCAGTGTAGAAGAAAAAAACTCATTTTGAGAAAACAGCCTTTAAAAATATGCATTGTAATTTATATCTATTGACACAAATAGATGAAATACTATAAAAGAAACACTTAATGTTTTTCGGATGTTTTTTTCACTAGTCTTAAAAAACACTTTATGAAAAACCAAAAAGACTCAAAATCTCAAACTTAATAGGTGCATGAAAAAGCGGTTCCCTTCCGAAGGGAACTCTCACTGCGTCCTCTAAAGGGCGCTTTTGGGGAACGCTGCAGCGTGCCTCGAGTCTGAAGAATGCATAGAAAAACTACATGAAATGGCCGGCGCCAGCGTATGACGTCACCGCGGCGCGTCAGTCGCTGCCGTTGCGTCACTACCGGGCGACCATAACATAAAGAGGCGCCCGTGCAACACAATACATCTTCGCTGTCTTCAGCTTTCTCGGTTTGGATGTGCATTGGAAGAAACGGTAAGAATCCTTTCTTTGAACTACTATCATGGCAAGCACTAGCAAGTCGTTTAAGCGGTGTGTTCATCCGTGTCCTCGTTATTTGACACCTGATGACACACATGAGCTTTGCGTATTCTGTTTGGGCGAAGAGCACACACGCGATGTCCTTGAGGGGGCATTGTGTGTACATTGTGAGCGCTTCCCTATGAAGAAGCTCCGGTCTCGTCTGTCTCTCTTTCTGAGGAAAGATGAGCGTTCACTTGCCCCTCGCGGTTCGGGTCCTGCCGTTGCCGAGGCACGGAGGAAACTGAGCTCGTGGGGCTCGCAAGTGGAACTGGCTGACGAACTTGAGAAGGGTCTCTCTCTCTCGCCAGTCGGAGACGATGACAGGCTCCTAGTTGATGATGATGCGTTATCGCTGACGTCGTCAGATCCAGGAGCAAGTGCTCTTTTGGGTTCCACCCAAGAAGAACAGGAAGTGCTAGAGATGGATGAAGACGCTGAGGCTGAATCCTCTCTACCTTCCTGCCCTGCATACGAAGAGCTGCTAGAGGTTATGGACCGCGCCACGGCCAGGCTCGACCTGCCGTGGAAGCGGGCTAGAAAGATAACGCCGCGGGGTCGCCTCGACGAGCGGTATCTTTCAGGCCATAACCACCCAGCTCCGGTGAGTCTCCCATTCCTTCCCGATCTTCATACTGAGATCGAGAAGGGCTGGAAAAAGCCGTACTCGGCGCGCATTCATAGTTCGTCCATGGCGAGCTATGCTAATATCGAGGGATTGCGTGACCACGGCTATGAGAAGATGCCCCCTGTTGAAGAGACGCTAGCCTGCTATCTCTCCACAGGGCGGGCCTCCTCTCTCAAGACTCCCTCTCTGCCTTCTCCGGCCCTGCAATTAACATCCCGGCTGAACGGCAGAGCGTATGCAGCAGCAGGTCAGGCGGTGGGTGCACTGCACACCATGGCAGTGCTCCAAGCCTACCAAGCCGATCTGCTGAAAGACCTGGACAACGGTCAGGGTCTTTCTCCTGACCAGGTGGCTGAGCTCCGTCGCACCACGGATCTCGCTCTCCGTGCCACCAAGCAGGCCGCTACCCACATGGGCAGGGCCATGGGGGCTATGGTGGCTACGGAGAGACATCTGTGGTTGAACCTGGCTGATGTCGGGAGGAAAGAGAAGGGCTTTCTTCTCGACGCACCGGTTTCGCCATCTGAGCTTTTCGGTGCCTCCGTCGAGACGGTGGTCGAAAAGTTCAGAGAAGCGAAGATGCGCTCAGCTGCCTTCAAGTCCTTTATCCCTCGAAGGCCCAGGTCTCAGCCCGAACACCACAGGGGTCCTGCGCCGCCTCCTTCTGAGGAACAGAGGCAGGTGCAGAAGGCTAGTGTTGCATCCCGCGCTCCTCCTCCCCCTGCGAGCAGGTCTAGGAGGCGACGCGGATCGAGAGGTGGCAGACAGGATTTAAGGGAAGTCATCCAAGCGAGACAAAATTCTCGCAGGGGTCAGAGTAATACCTAATAAAACCTCTCCTTCCCTCGGTCCAGTCGGGTCGCCATATTAATTCCCCTGTCTCCATTAAAGCTTCCTGCACTCCCCGGACCTATGATGTTCTTTGGTGGTTCTACCTGTATAGAACCCTAATTTACTGACGGTCTGGAATCAGGCGGTCTCTGAGGGGAATCCCGCCTCTTTCTATGAAGCAGGATGCTCTTAAATGGGTGAGTATGATCCGTTTTTTACTTTGAAGGAACTTCATACTGTCTCAGGCCTGTATATGTTTCCTCTCTCCACAGAAGAAATACGACGAGTCTACGGCAGACGCCCCCCCTCTGATCCGATGGATTAAGGTTACGGCAGTGTTTTGCCCTCTCCACTCCACAGGCTGTGCGGTAAACCAACCCTTACAGCATATATTACACATAGGACCTTGTCCTCTTCAAGGTAAGCTCCCTAAGTCTTTCTTGGGTTTGCCCTTGGTATGTTTATGCTGTCCTTTGCATGCCTAGTGTAGACTTATGCCCTATTGAGACAGGAGCATAACTCCCTAGTTACGCCCCCCTATGGCTGGATAGGCGTGTTGCCTGCAGGGTTTAGGTTGCGTGTTGTATTTTTTCCTCAGAAAAAGGTGGAAACATCTCGACGGAGCACCCCTCCCTTCAAACGGTTGTATGGTGGTGTCCGTCTACACAACACTTGTTCCAGCACTATCAGGCTTCCCCCTTCAGTGGTTAAACGAGCAAAAGGAAATTTTCCTTTCTCCCTAGGTAAGCATCTTTAGATATTTATGGTTAAGATTGCACTAGTATGTTTAACTCTGTTGCAGACGGCCTGCGTGCGAGGATCCGCTTCGTGTCCTCTCCTAAATACGGTTTCCATGGAAACTGAGTGTCTACACCTGTTGAGACAGGCGTTCACTTAAATAGGAGTGCCAGCAGACCGGAGTGCTCGCTGCGAACCCGGAGCAGGTTTGGTTGCTCCCTTTTCTGCGGAAAAGGTTCTTATTTGAGCTCCACCTGGTGACATGCTTTCCAGCTGGGGTCCTGATTCTCGGTCTATTTGGTGTGCGCTCCCCTTTCTGAGGAAAGGGTTTTTAATGTAAATCTGAGCGCCACTTTGTGACTCTCTTCAAGTCGCCTCATTCTAAGCCTGAGGGCTGAGGCAGCACTTGATGTAGGATCTACACCCAGGCTGACGAATGTCTCCCCTACAGAGGGTTTGAGCATCCTTCGGTGTTTAACACCTTAGAAAGCCGTCACTTTAGGATCGATTCTCGCTCCCCAGGCCTAGTTCCACTTCCCTTTCTGAGGAAAGGTTTACGAAGTGTCTGAACTAGGAAGCTGCCCTTATTCATTCCCAGAAACTTTCAAGGCAAACAGTGCTCCCCTTTCTGAGGAATGGGTTTGTTAAGGTTAAGAGCTCACGTTCCTCCCTGTGCGCAGGATTGCTGGAACGTACCTGAGCTCCCCTAATCCAGGGTTTCCTTCAGAGCAACTTCCCAGGACTGAGTGCTCCCCCTTCTGAGGAATGGGTTTGTTAAGGTTAAGAGCTCACGTTCCTCCCTGTGCGCAGGATTGCTGGAACGGACCTGAGCTCCCCTAATTCAGGGTTTCCTTCAGAGCAACTTCCTAGGACGGAATGTTTCCTCCCTCCTGAGGGTAGGAATATACCAGGGACAGACCTTTGAGAGTTATGGACCTGCTACAAGGATGTTGGCGTGCCCCCTTTCCAGGGTTCACTTATAAGAGCACCACTCCTTGGTGGCCAAGTTCTCCTCCCTGTTTCCCAGGGTAGGAGCTTGACCTTCATGCTTCAGGTTTCTACTCTCCAGCCTTTATTCTGGATGTATGCTCCCCTCTATGAAGGGTAACAGCGAGAGCATTCGCTCCTGTTCGGTTGTGCAGCTCCCCTTCTGGGAAGGGTCTTCTATGAGCGCCAACCCACCTTCGTGAGATTGCCAGACCTTCATACAGGTCGCGTGGACCGGGCTGTGCACGCTTCCCCTTTTCATTAAGGGTTCCCTAAAAGACAGCAGTGCCCCCTTCTGGAGAAGCGATCCTCCCTGTGGATCAGGGTCAGGATTTTTGTCCTCTACTATCGTCCACTATTTCAGGATGGTCTCAGCTCCATGTTCATCTCTGTTGACAGATAGCTTGCGAGCTTCTGTCCAGGGGAGGGTTAGT